>NC_072774.1:16849069-16984069 GCF_022539595.1 Amphiprion ocellaris
TCTGAGTAATTTATTTTGCTTAAATGTGGAGTCAGCAATACTAGGTCCGTATATTATTGTAAAAGCAAGAGGAATCGTAAATCTGACATTTATTCGATATGCCAAACAACATTCTCCAAAATCACAGTTACAAAAACTGTACAAGCATTTCTGTTGCTGTGTGTTTGCTGCACAGCCTTCAATGCTCTGAAAAAAGTGAGCCGTATTTACTATTTGCATATGTGCATGGAAAAAAAAAACTCACTTCAAACTTACCAGTAGTTTCCAAACTTCTAATAATTAATACCTTCTTTCAAACTAGCAATTTAGAGACACAGATAGATGCAAATTCCACAACTAATAAAACTAAATAGAGAGTGATGAAAACCTGAAATTCACATCTATGTGATTGGGAAGCATTACACACATAAATGTGATTATTATCGAAGAGCTGCAAATAGATTCTATGTGTACATTCCACACTTAAACCATTCACCATTCATGCCATTTGCAACAAGTGTGTGCATATATAAAGCAGCATACAACTGAACCTTTACCTGTTTCCACAGGTGGTGTTTTGAACATTCCTCTGTCAAAAATGACACTCTTGTGTGCTGTTAATCCGGGTTACTTTCAGTTTTCAGTATGAATGATCCTGGGACTTTTCAGAGCAGCAGACAACAGTAATTTGCACTTTTCATATAGAGTCAAATGGAAAGTTTGCTTGCTTTGCTTGTTTTTCACTCTCTCCCTTAGTCACTAACACACTCAGAGCTTAGTGTGCTGTGGTGATGTTCGAATTGGCTTGGATGCTTTTACACAAGAAAAAGGTCAACACAGCCTGACACTGTTCGCATGTTTCCAAACTGTAGTTCTGCCTCAAAACATTGAATTTTCTTTGAACATACAGAAGCATTATTAAAACATCCACTTCTGGGAAAACAACAATCCTGCAGGACAAGCAGCTGGGTTTGTTAGTTTAGGTGCAATTAAAGCCATTAGTGCCATTTGCACCTGATTCTGGCTGTCCTAATAAGGCACATATTAGCACACCTGCATAGCTTGTATGGATACAAATAGAAATGAGTTATAACTAATGTTATAAATTACATTTGTGCTTTTCCTGCAGTGAAGAAGATGATTAAAGCAAACTCAAACACATGAAAAGAGAGCAGACCCTAGAGTTGTCTTAGAGTGGACACTAGGTGGTGACACACTGCCAGAAACACAGAGCATTTCCTTCTCTCTCACACAGATACACGCAGAAACACATGCGCGAAAAAAGACAAATTATAGGAAATGTGTGCAGTTTAACTAAAATGTTCTGTTATCTGCATTCAGTATCCATGCTCACTCTCTCTCTCTCTCTCTCTATGAAAACAGGAATTTGTATTATCAGCAAAACTTTAATGACCTATAAGTCAGAAAAGACTGTATAAAGCTTGCAATGTAAATATAAGACACCTACAAGGAAAACAACAATGCACAACATGGTAATAGTAAATTAATGTAATGTAGCATGCATTTCATAACATGTTACATTCTGTCTGTCCTGTTTGAATTTTCTTTTATTTTCTCTGTGAAGAGTTTTTCATAAAGTTTCATTCATGAAAAGAAAGAAAAGCTAAACAGATACAGTGACAAGAAAGGAAAGAGAAGAGCATGGAAAAAGAAGCAATGAAAAGAGAAAAAAGGCATAGGATGGATAAGACAGGAGAACATCGAGAAAGAAAGGGGTCAAAAATACAAATGCAATTATAACAGATTGGAGGGAAAGAGGGAAAAGTGTAGTGAAAGAGATAATGACAGGAAGGGAGGAAGAGGGTGAGACAATGTGGGACACGGAGAGGAAAAAAGACATAGGGATGTGGAGAAATGGCAGCAGTGATGGAGGGAGAGGAGAGAAAAAGTGAGGAAGAGAGATTAAAAAGTGGAGGAGGAAGAGAAAAGGGAGAAAGAGGGAAGAGAGGGGGACAGCATCTGTTTCCTGTCTGGAGTCCAGCTGGAGGTGGAACAAATGACAAAAGAAGAAGAAGAAGAGGAGGAGGAGGAGAAGGAGAAGGAGGAAGTACCGGCCGGCCTGAGAACCTGCCTCATGCACACATGCAGGCTTCCTCAGGGAAAAACCAATCCTACTTCCTCTTCTGTGTATTTGTGTGTTTAGGTGTACTTAATTTATGTGCACAAGTAATAATAAAAAAATATATAATCTAAATACTTAACAGGTGAAAGGACTGGATGATGTTACTGATGTTTGCTGGTTTGCTGAATTAATGTTTAAAAAAAATAGAATGTTAAAGAGATCAAATCATGCTGATAAACTCAATGGTCTGTGTTAGCAGGTGTTAGTTAACCTCAGTTAACCCCTTAAGCCCTATGGCTATCTTTTTTAAACATCTACCTGCATAAAACGTCTAAATTTGGCCAGTAACAGCTCCAAACTTTCGACTCTACATTTTTTGAATTTTGAATTTTCATTAAGTCTCCTTATTCTCATCACCAAGTCGGAGTAAGATCTGGAAGCTTCTGCAAAACTGTCATTTTTACTTCCAAAAAAGAAAAAGCAAATTAGAGCATAAATGGCATCCTTAATGCAAATAGTCATTGATGTTAATGTTTCCAAACTGCAATTCTGCCCAAACTGATGAAACAGAAAGTAAACAGGCTGCCTCTTCAGGGAGTATGCATCACTTCACAGCCTTCAAAAAGGTTTTGTTTTCTTCCTGCATGTTAAACATCATTACGCACATTAGACCACATCTAACTGGCTTGAACTCTGATTAATCTCAGAACTGGAAGCCACTATTTACCCTATAATAGACATGACCCATTCATGCCTTTCAATTGTGTTGTCTCTGAATATCTCCTTTTGTTCTGTCTCAAAACATCTTTAGATGCATACAAAAAGAAAAAGTTAACCTAAGACCCATGAAAATCTAAAGTTATAAACACCACTCACCTGCCTTAGGCATTTTCACACCACTGAATCACAGCACCTGGAAAATTGCATTGTGTAAATCTAACAAAGTGCTTGGTGAACGAAAAAGATGTCATTCAGTGAGGATGACTGTGAGCTGCTGCTGCACTAGTACAGTGTCTATCTTTAAAGAATCTGAAAATCGATTTTAAATCTACTGGAAATGAAACAGATCAGTTAATGTCAAAGGGCATCCAGTTTACAAATGAACAGATGCTAAAAGTGAGGCGAGATGGTTTTAGCCTTCGCTGCATCTGCAAAACTGCATGTGTGTATATGCATGTGTGTGTAGGTGTGAGAGCTGTGCGGGGGGGGGGGGGGTGGAGGGTTAGGATTTCCTGATTTGTTTGTTCCTCTCACACACTTTTCTTCCTGGTTCAGGCTCGATTTAGACTTCCTGTTCGGAGCTATTCTCAGAGCACACACTCTCTCTCACATGCACACACACAAACACACACACGTCTATCTACATATATCCCTTCTTATACATTCATACTCATAAATGTGGCCTGTGTGTGAGTGTATGTGTGTGCACTTGCATATATCAAATGCAAACATAATTTGCACTTTATATCACTGAACTTGAAATAAAGAGCAGCAGCAGGTGCCTCATGGCAAAAATACCAACACACACACACTGCAGCTTGAAGCCTGATAGTCAGTTTTTCTCACAGCCTTGACAATCAAAGGAATTAATCTTTTATTTTTTTATTATTGTGTATGTCTGTGTGTCCTGTTTACCTTCATAAACAAAGAGCTCCTGCTCCCTCAGGTCATTGTATTGCACAGTCACTCTCTCCTCCATAAAGCTCACTGATCTCCCATTCAGGCTGAAGCAACAATGGAGATCAGAATACCTGAATCGGTCAAAGCAGTGGTCAGTACACTTACTATGCAGACAGTCCTTGAGATCTTGTATTTGACATGCATGTGTACACTTGCACAAAGTCCTTGTGGACCCTAATAGTCTTGCTCAGACAGTGAAATTTGCCCACATACCCTTGAAATCTTATTATTAGTTTTACTGACTGTAGGTCACTTTTCCAGATAAGGCTACAGGTATAAAAATATAAAACATGCCTGCGTCAGGTTCACTGTAGAGGAGCTTTTTTAATAGGACAGATTTCATGTGTCAGTCACAGTGGTAATAAAGAAGTGTCTGAAGCAATGATCGTGAAAAT
The DNA here is from genome assembly GCF_022539595.1 of Amphiprion ocellaris. Taxonomy (NCBI): domain Eukaryota; kingdom Metazoa; phylum Chordata; class Actinopteri; family Pomacentridae; genus Amphiprion; species Amphiprion ocellaris. Next base: position 16,853,207 of record NC_072774.1, read on the forward strand.
TTTGATTCTGTGAAGGTCCAGGTCTCTTGGAAAAACCAACACCTTTAAAAATTAATTAAGATAAGAGACTTAGGGAATCTAGTTTACACAGTCGGTGGGGTGTCCCACCTGTGTTTGCAATTTAACTGGTAGATGCAGGATTTATAATACTGATGTGCATAATGGGTTTGTGCATATCCAATCTGTTCTCATTCCCAGGGTGTCAAATATTGCCATTTTGCCAAAGCTGCTGGAGTCTGGTATGGACAAACTGCCAGCTACATCAATATTGGACGATGATGGAGGTATAGAAGTTTGTGCAGTTTATGGACCATTGTAGCAATTCCACTACACAATGCAGACACAAAGTTTGATGTCTCTACAAACCCTTGCCGTTCTCGAGAGACAAAATTTTTGTCACGTGGACGCAAGCAGATGGTCACTTACTCATGGACATTGAAAGTATAACACTAGTCTTAGTCACTGGCCTTTGACCTAGCAGCAAGAGATTTTTGTCTCATATCAGACCATTATTTCTTCACTTAGTTTTGTTTTCTCCATTAAGTTTAGGCACCACAAATACCTAGCTAGGGAATAAAAGATCAAGATTTGGTTTAAAATACAATTTTACAACTTAATCACATGTTGTAAGGCAAAACTGATGTTACCTAAATGGGCTCAACATTTACACCAGCCAAGAACAGTTGTCTATGGACCTTGTATTGGTCTATCTGACTGCCCAGTGCACTGAAAAAAAAAGATGCTAAATGATGTTCAAATGAAATGCTAATTGGTCCTGACAAAGCAGCAGCAATATGTAAGACTGGGCTCACATGAGTGTGGCTCCAAAAAAATAATGTATTAACTTCTCAGATGTTCAGATAACTTGGCTGGAGATTTTAAGTTAACTTTCACATGATATGTCCAACAAAAGTTTTAGTGTGGCAGGATCTACTGAAGATTCACAAGCAACTATTAGAAAACACACATCCCCTCCTAAGCCCGTGATTGGCTGACGGGAAAGCTCATTAGTCAACGTTGTCCGTGGAGACGGTAATTACTTTTGGGGATGTTTGTGTGTCTGCAGGATCCACCAGCGACAAAACATCAAACCACAACAAAAATGCTGTGCGTCTCCTCCTCTCATGTTATTTATAGGCCTGTTTATTAGACACACACACGCAGATTCTGTTGTGCGTCTGTGTGCACTTTCTGGCGCATAATGGATGAGGTTTGTGTGCATGTGGATGCACGTGCGTGTGCACGCTCGCCTTTTGATCGGCCTGATGAATGACTATGTTCACGACATCTGCATGTTTTTGTTTGTGTGTGTTGGTGCGGCAGAGAAGTGGGATGATTTCTGCTGAAACTTCAAAGCGTAAAAGTAGAAAGGAAAATTCAGACATCCTGGCCCCCCACACGGAAGCACATTTGTACTTGTGGAGTTGTGGAGACTCTCATTGACAGAACACATCATATCCCTTAACCCTAAACCTAAATCTAAACCTTAACCTCGTTCTTTTAAACTCAGCCCTCAAATGATCCTTTGAAGACGTTAGCACTGGACAAAATGTCATCACTTTCTAAAAATGTCATCACTCTAAAGATCTGAAGATCTAACGGCATTCTGAAAGACGGTGTAAGAGTGCACACACACACAAACACACACACAGACACATGGTAGGCCTGAGTCAAAGCTGTGGACGAAGGAGGATGGCTGGACAGAATGGATGTTGCCAACCAACCGCTCTGTCATTACCACAGATCTGCCACTTGTATGAGTGTGTGTTAACATCCTTCCATGCATCTGTTTGTGCTCTCTTTGATTTATTTAATGGGAAGTCAAATGGCTTAAATATGTGCGTTTGAGTGAATTTGCTCTTGAATTAGTGTTTATGTTAGTAAAAGCTCGAACATATTGAAATCATTCTTTTTGCAAATTTGTGCATTTGGTATTACTTCAATGCAAGTGCTACATGAAAGTACTCTCATAATAGCAATGTGTTTCTATTTGGCTTGAAATATAACAAATATTCTAAAATATACACCAGTCTTCATGTAAAAAAGGTGCATAGTTGTCACATAAACCTCAATGCTGATTAATTGTGTGCAGGTGTTTGATTAGTTTCTGGCACCAGTTTTGTAAGATAAAAAAAATGTGTATGTTTGTACAACAGTGTATTTCATGAGTTGTATCCACAACTCCACTATCAAAGCATTAAAGTAAGTGTAGAAGTTAAATGCTGATGATCATTGGTTTTTCAAAAAATTATGATTTTGCACATTTTAGCCACAATGGGACTTACCATCTGTATAAACCTACAAGTATTTACAGATTGTTTTTATTTTGTGCACGTAATTGTATGTGAAATTTGTGTATGTTCAAATTTTTGAGCTATACTTTACAAATCAGTTTCCTCCTACTTTGGCTGGAATTGTCTCCAGTTTCTATAGAAACAACATTCATAAATTGATATTTTGTTTAAAATTGAGAAATTTGCAAATCGATAACACAAATGTAATGTGCAAACTAACATGATGTGACTGCAGAAAAAATGCTGCTTTAAATACCATGATTCATTTTTCCATTTTCCATGTGCGTATGAGAGTGTGTGCAAGCGTTAGTCAGTGAGTGTGTTTGTGTGTGAGACAGCTCATCAGTTATTCAAGGAGAAATCACACCACCACTAACAATCAAGCGGCGACAAAACCCACGTTAGCCAATTCTTAGCGCTGCTTTCTGTGGAGTCTGGCGGAACATAAGTCACCTGCACATTAGCAAGTTGGAACCATTCAAAAAACAATCCCACTGGATCAAAAAGAAAGGGGGTGTAAATACACAAAAAATTACGCTAATGCCTCTCCTAACCACTGTTTCATCACACGGTAATCGTCAAGGGTATTGTTTGCTTTGCGTAGCTTAAGCGAGCATGCCTGCGGCTGTAGGATTGGCAGGCCGAGGATGCTGAGACAGGGTCTGGAGCTGTGGTGGGTGCAGGGTGAGGTGACTCAGGAGGGGGTTAAAGGGCGGCCAGTGTGGTCATGAGTGTCCCAGGGTGTGGAGAAAGGGAGACTGAGGGGGCGGATTAGCCAAAAGCTAATGATTCTGATTGGGACATCTGTGAGTCATTCCTGAAGAATGGAGGGGCAAATATGAATACACTTTGGGTGATATTTGGTAACTGCACACTTTGTGTTTGTCTGTGAGTCAAGTCCTGGCCTCTGTGTGGCTCAGCGTGGACTTATTATTGGCATATTTCAGCACATAAATCAATTTAACCATTTACCTGTAAGCCTTTGGGAAGGCCCTATATATTATGAACATGTCTTTCTCAAGAAGGCTTGGGCGTGGATGAGCAGAGTCTTGGCTGGACGTTATATAACGGGCTCAGTCAGAGTTTTAGGAGAAGCTGTGTCTGTTCGCAAAACTAGTGATCGCATTGATGAGTAAAACACTGACTGTCCAAAAGAATCTTCCTCTTTTACTATTCATGGATGCTGTTTGGCAGCCTGTAAATGAGATTTAAAGGAACCATTTTTCTGTTTTATAATGTTTTTCATCACACTTTTTAGCATAAAATATCATGCATTGATATCATATGTCACTCCCCTACACGTAACAGTAGCAGTATAACATGGAAGATCTTAACATATCTCCTGACCCACTCCATGAAAACCATTGATCAACAGTGACAAATCTATAACAACAATAATGGGTTAGTGAATGGGAGTGAAAACTGGCCACATGTTTCCAGCTGCTGGACCACAAAACGTGGGTTAAGATTTGTGTCTCTCCAAAACAAAAACAGTGCGCACTGTGGAAATGAACTCAGCGATTGTTTCCCAACATTGTGAACTTGAGCCTCAAGTCCACATTAAAATGAAAAGTGTGAGAAATGTGCGGTGGATGTGGCACTGCGACGACACAATGCATCCATTCTTTGCTGCGCTGAAGTGCAACATCCTTCCTTTTGTTTTCCCACTAGCAGCCTGTTTTTTTTTATGAATGAAGAGCTAGGCTGACTGAAGCACCTGCAGCAGCAGCAGCAGCAGCACGTATGGGAATGAATGAGCGAATGAATAAGTGGGAACACACACTTGGCAGCACACAGGTGTTTGAGCAAACACGCTCACAGGAACTTGGAGGGAACAATCAAGTTGAATGTCACACAGTCACCCCTCCATGACAGCTACTGTTATAATGGCTGTTCTGCACTGCACGTCCACTCTTACTACTATAAATATGTTGCACACTCAGACAAAAAGGGGCTCCAAGCATGCATGAGTTTAAAGTTGATTTAATATATGTTCTCTCTCTTCAGATACAGATGCAAAACAACACCAACATGTTCACCTAGCTACTGTCAGACTTCCTACTCGGTCCACTCATTGACGTATGCGCGCCTGTACGTCGTACCCCCAAAAAGGACCCCTTTAGCTTCTGTGCCTGTCTGAATTTCTAGTGAAGAAATAAAGCTGGAGCTTCATGTTTACACTTGTTGCAATTTACTGAAGTGGGGGGTTGAACTGGTATTCAACTTTGGCACACATATTTTATATACAATATCCATAAATACAAACTAATCACAATTTTTCTTCACAAAACAATTCTTCAACCTCCTATAAGAAGATATTCCAGCCTGTCTGTTGCCAAAGAGGCAAAGCTTCAGCAAAGAAGCCTGAAAATCACTATCTAACCAAAAGGCTGAATTACTCAGAGAACGGGGGAATGCTGAAGACTACTCAAATGTTTTTATTATCACTTTGATGTCGAAGTAAAATGGAAAAACACCTGAGAAAATCACACTGTTAAAATTAGATTTTAAATTATAATGTTTCTCAAGATCTATAAAATACAGCACGTTATTTAACATGCAAAGTTTAATGCCTAAGTGTAACACATGTTGCATTGACATTGTGCAGTAAGTCACTGTTTTTTGTTTGTTTCTTTATTTCTTTTGCAGGACCCTATGTTTTTCTTTTTCTATGTGCATATTAAACAACTATTGATTTCATGACTGGTATATTTTTTTCCCCTTTTTTATTGTCCAATTTACGTGCTCTAATTAATGTATTCAGTTTAACAGATTTTGTAGTTTAGATTAGATTTGCATTAGTGTAAAGATCACACATTTAAACTGTATTTCTTTTGTGCAAAAGCTGCATATATTATCTCCAGAGAAAATGAGCCCAAATGTGAAAAGTTCCATGCAATAGAAGTAACATGTCTGCTATACAAGATGACTCTACTGCCTTTTTCTGCCTTTGTTATCTCAAAAATTAGATTTTTACTCCTTTTTTAAATTTGTTAAATATTTTTATTTATAATCAAATGAATACCTTGATACTGTCATAAAAGATCTAGTGTGCATAGATGCTTTCGTTCTGTCTGACAAGGACTTAATTTAGCCTATAATAACCTTTAAATAGGAAGTTTTGTTTTACGTTTACCTTCAGACAAGTAGAAAGCAGTATTATTGAGAACAGCTGACGATGACTCAGGAGGGTGTTGGGCCTGAAAATGTTTTTGTCATTAAAGAACCTGCAGTTGCTTTGTGTCATTTGTTTTTGCACACATGAAGTAAATGATACGTGGATATTGTACTGCAAAAAGATGTCTACATTCTCTTGTAAACGTCATAAAAATATACTTTATATTAAGGATGGGCACAGTGATGGTGACATCACCCACTGGTTTATGGATTACGATTCTTAAGCCTCGACTTTGGACTTTGCTGTCTTGATCTTTTGAAACCGGACATAATGAGCTAGGTGTGGATCTGACTGAGAACTGGACGATACAATTACAAGGCAGCCCTGCCCTAAAACATAACCAGTTTTTATTGTCTATTTTACATATACATATTAAAATGAACATTGTGCTATACTATAGGATACTTTCAACAAACAGTTGTGACCATAAATTCTTAAGGAAATTGTTTACTGAGATAACAGATAGAGGAACAAAAAGAGTCATTTTCTTAGAGACTTCTATACAAACATTACAACAGAGATGTTGCTCCCTGCTGGTCATTATAAAGAATGCAGGTTTCAGGCACTTCTGCATCGGCTTCACTTTTCAGACAAGGAAGCTATGCCAGCTTTTGCATATTTTTGGTGAACATTTTTCAATGCTTAGCAAATCTTTTAATTTTCATTCTCTTGTTTGAAAAAGTCTATGTATAAACTTTCCTTTCACTACCTTGTCTTTGTGATGTAATAAATATCATTTATCAGTAGGGATAGCTGTGACTAAGGTGTGTACTGTGAGACCGGTTTATATCAGTCCGTATAGGTTCGCTGGGGTCCTGGTTAGTAAATTTCATTGTCAAGAGTTGTACACAAAACTCTGTGTGGATATCTGCATACCGGACTAGCAAAAATGTTCATGCATTGCAAAATATAAATGGACAATTTGATGTGATTCATACTGAGCATGTGCAGAATAAGCACTGATCTGCTGCATAAATGTAAAATGGGGCCTTCCAAATCAACTAGAAAGCCGTTCTGCTGTTCGAAAATCCAGTGGAAATGAATCAAAACTCCACCCATCTCGTGTTTTAAGCTGATGACATAATTTATTCCTTCTAAGCAATAACAATTGCTGCTCTGTGAGTGACAGTTCTATCTCAGAATATTGCCAGTTTTCTCAAATAATTTACCTTGATTCTCTCCAGGTAAACTTCCAACAAAGGTGTTTGAAAAATGACACAACCCCTCAAAACAAAAACCATCGTCTCCACAGCATGAATGCTTGCATGTTGTTTGTCAGTCAGGTTTGATTTCTCAACTGTCTCTCAGAAAGCCTCTCTCTGATCTCATCCAGAAAAGAATGCATGGTAAGGGTGGTGTCGAGGTGCAGGACGATGCCCAAAAGCATCCAAGGGTAAATAAGGTGTAAACAGTAAACAGCAGCTGTTGTTAGTTGTGTGCACGCAGGGTGAAAGCCACAGAGCCACACCGGGCCCTCTTGCATTCTGCAGGGATTTGAACCAGCAATCGCTGCTGTTTACATTCCTCAGTCTGCGTCTGTCGCTCGTAGACGCTGAGTCACCCACACATGGGAATGCCCTAGTTCTTTCTATGTATGTGTGTGTGTATGTGAATGTGTGTGTCCTTCAGCATGCAGTAATTAGCAAATAATTTCTCTGTGCGTGGGTGCAGCTATGTGCATATTGTACATCCCTCAGTGTGTGTGTGTGTGTGTGTGTGTGTGTGTGTGGGTGTGCGTGTGTGTGTGAGTCATTAATAGCCAGACATGCACCGAGTGAGTCAGTCAGTCTGACAGCTGATATCAGGAGCCACAGGCGACTGGCATCAACAGAGCTTTCCCTGATAGCCACACCTGGAAACACACGGCGCGAGGACGTAAACAGGCCACCAACAGGAGGACTGCAAGTCAAGAAAACACACTGTTGATCAGATAAAACGGAAAGTAAAGGCACTCTTTATTTTCTTTAGTCGCCCTTGAAGTCAAGTATAACACCGCTGAGATCCAACCCTGAGAAAGCTATCTCTTTAGTGGCTAAATGTTGCGACAGGTAGAAGGCAAGATTTTTTAATCGATCTGAACGTGTGTAGGAATATATATGGAGTCCCTGCTTCACATCCCATCATGCACAGTGTAAATAGAGAATACAGTAGTTTAATCATTCATCTAGGAAACTTCGTGTGAATTGTACTTTTATTAAGCAGACAATTAAAATAATAAGATTATAAAACAGATTTTAAGACAGGACCCCTTTATACAACTGTGCCACAAGAATAGTACTGTATATCAACTATAAGGCACAGCACGCACAGCTGACTGGGTCCATGTAACACTTTGCAGCTCGTTGTTCAGTTTCTACCACTGAAATAAGTCAAATGCATGATCCACAAGCAGGAAATTGTCTCTTATTTTAATTAGCAATCAATCTTACTTGGAAGAATTTTGAACAAGACTTTAGAAATTACTTAACATTCAAATTCTCCACTTTTGCATTCACGGTTGGATAATAATAATAATAATAATAATAATAATAATGTCGTGTTTATTTTCAAATTCAGTTGACATTTGATTTGATTATTTTGATTTGTGAAGTTAAACTGCTTAGCATAAAATAGAAGGTTTTTTTTTTCCATGAGATATTTTTTATATTTTTTTCTTAAAATGTATAAAAAAGGAGGGATGGTAATGTCATCTGCTGCTTGGTCCACTACTATAGCCCAGATAAAATATTGCATCAATTACTAGAATTATTGTCATGGCATGTCATGCCAAAAGAATAATTTCCAAGGATTCCAGTGATTGTTTTCACTTTTTCTGTAAAATATCTCAATATTTATAGGATAGAATAGACAATTTGGATGCAGTCTAGCTGATGTGTATATGTAACTGTTCCATGTTTCTTAAGAAAATAAAATCTCTAACAGAAAAACGAGTAGCTCCAATACAGCAGCATTGCTTCCCTTGATTGTGTTTGTTGGTAAGTCAGGCTTTGTCAAATTGCAAATGCTTTTGAAATAAATAATAAAGCGAAGGAGAGACGGATAATTAAATAAGACGTATGTGTGTGTGTGACCTTCCTTTTCTCTGTAATCAGTCTTCCAATATTTCTCCACACCTCCTCTTCCTCCCTCGCTCCATCCTTTTCTTTTTCATTCATCTCTTTCCTCTCAGTTCTGTCATATTTTTACCATCTCTCTTTCTTATTTATTCCTTTCTCCCTCTCCTCCTCCAGCCTCCTCTCACCTTTTCCCTCCATCTTCCTCCCTTTATTTTTTCTCAATCTTCTCTTCTCCTCCTCCCTTCTCCTTTAATTTTCTCCCATCGCTCTTTCATTCGTTCCTCCTACTCTCTCCATCCATTCCCACTCCCACTGCTCTCTGCGGCTTCTCTTTTTCTTGACTTTTTCTTCATTTCTTCATCCTTCCTCCCTTACTTTTCTATCCATCTCATTTTCCATCCATCTCCCCCTCACCCTCTCATCAGACACTGATAAAGAGAGACAGATAGAGAGAGTGGGTTTTCATCTAATCTGCCAGCCCTGATTTTGCCGTGACCCCGGGGCCAAAAGTGCTGAGTGATTTAAGGGTTGCCAGTCTTGATCACGATTGGGTTGAAATCCCCCCCTTTTCACACAACTCATCTCGCACCAAGGACACACAGGGACACACAACACAGCAGAGATGGGCATAATTCATTGCTGTCTCATGGACACACATAGAGACACGTGTCGAGTTAAGTAACGCACAATCACACCTGAAGATGATACAAACACTGATGCTCAAAATTTAGTTTATTTTCTAAAAGTACGCAAAAAATGAGTTGTCAAATAAAGTAGAGCCGACATATTGAAGTAGCTGATTTTGATTCATTGAGGAGATCATTTGGTTAAAATTGCTGATTTCCCAAAACCCTATTTTTTTTCCAGAAAATGGGAAGCATTAGCAAAAATAAATGCAAAACTGGAATCAGCAGCATAAGGCTACGTATCAGCAGTTATTGACTATTGATTATTTTCCCAAAGTGATTGGTGCACTGCTGGTAGAACAACTCTTTTCCTTGATGGGGAAGACTGATAGTGCTCATAAAGTGTGTTAGTTTGGTTTCAGTCTGCAACCATTTGCTGAACTGAAAAAGCGAGGGAGTGCTCAGAAAGACACATCATTTGATAGACTTCCAATCATGATGTTGCATACAATAGTTTTTCTGTGACAAGATTAACAATCAGAAACCAATATAAACAAGAGATCTATAAAATCCAAACAATAGAACACATTAAAATGGAATAGGTAGGTTATGTAAAATGACAGCAAGGTGAAACCACTTACATAAGATTCTACATGAGGTCATGCAACACATCGATGTGCTGTTTGTTATGTCTGACAGACGCATCTACTGCTCTCTGTAATTTCTAGGTGCCGTAGGACAGTTACTTGTTGTGGGTGGATACACAGGTTCAAAGAAGACAAGGGTTGCTGATCTGGTTGTTATTGTAGTTATAAGAAGGTTTATTTTTACCTGTCTTGTCCCACATTGTAGATAAATGCTGTACATGTACCATCTGTCTGACTGAAACTGATAGTGTTTTCTTTTTGCATAAGAGATAAGAATCAAGGTGCAACTCAGCTGACCAATGGGCTGTACCGTACACAGCAATAGCTGCTGTTGACTAACTCGCGATTACATCTCCAAATAAAACAAGATAGAGCTATAATCCTCTATAAGATGAACGACTTCATTGATAACATGATTCATGCAGCGAGGTTTGCTAATAATCAAGTTTTGTTGCTCCAGGTTTTGGCTAAATTGCACACTTTTTTTTCCTTTGCTGGTCATGGCAGAATCAACTCATCTACTAAAGAAGGATTGAAAATTTGAAAAGTGTTTTCAGCCCAATGTATTAATGTGTATGTTACATATTGTACATTTACTTTATGTCAGTTTTTTATTGTCAAAATATTACTAATTGTCTTTATTCATTAGGAAAAGGTCAAACTTACAACTTACTTTGAGTGGAATATTATTAAGAAAATCATATCTATAAGCGTAATGATTCTGTTCTCATATGTGGTTTGGCATTTTTAACATCAAACATATAAAACAGTCAGAAAAACAGATAATATAATGTTTTAAACCTATCATTCAGCCCTACTAATGGATCAGAAAGGCTGGAATGCTGTTTCCAATGATAATGATAATGACAGCTGAAGTTAGATTAAAATGAGCTGCCGTTTTCCTCAGGAAATAAAAGTGATTCCAGCAATGTGATCATACTTAGGTGTGTATTTGTGTTATGCAAGCATTATTTACTACCTCGCTAAACCGGTATTTTTTGCAACTGCATTGCTTAAATGCATGAGTTATTCCTCTTCTTGCAGTCAGGATATGAATATTTACAACGGAAGTAAAGTGTAATTGGATATATCAATGAAACTGAGTTGGATAAATGCAGAATATAAGAGGCAATCACGTTAAATTCTTTGCATCAACTTAGAATATTGCACGTAGTAATCTACTGATAGTAAATGTTTTAGACAAACATTTTTGATCATATGTTAAAAAATCCAACCTGCGTGCTGGTGTGGAAGCTGCCACACTGAGTGGCTTCAGAGTAGGAATCCCCAGCTCTGACTCTGTCCCTTCATGCTTTTTCAAGGAGAATTCTCAGAAATGCAATATAACACTTGTGGGGCCTCAGATTTCTTTAACATTTTCTCTTCAAAGAGCTTTTTTTCCCCCAAAAGCACACACCTTCTCATTGTACAGACTGAAGAATTTCATCACACCAAAGCTTGAGACTTGAATGTTTTGCGGTTAAGTCAAATAAGAGAGTGAATCTGTAAAGACTGTTGCACTTCTGGAACTTCTGGAAAATAGGATGGTGTTGTACGCCCTGTACGCTGGAGGTGTGGCGTGTCCACCCGCACAGACGTGTGTCACCGCTGGTGTGTGAGACAACAGGAAAAAAAAACAGGCCTGGCTGTTTTGACGCCCACAGCTGTGTTTTTGGTATTCAACCTTTTTGAAAGGGATGAATAAATCACTGCAGGTGATGAAACAATGATTTATGTTACTAGCAGTTGTTAGACACTCTATAGTCTCTCTCTGTCTCTGACCTTTAATTATTTCTTTCTTTTCAGTCATGCCAGATGAACATTACAACGATGATTACTGGAAAAAAAAAGGGAAAATAGTGTGATTAAACATGATAATTAGCAGCTTGAGAAAGTCACATACAGGCAAACTGTGCTTGCAGATGTATTTAAAATGAATTACGCACCGAAACCAGTAGTTGCCCTTTTGGTTAGGTACATTCATGTTGTGCATCCCGAGGGCCTCACCTGTCATCTCTGTGTAACTGGGTGTGATTTCTGGGAACAACCAATAGCAAACTATTTTTAATGTGTGTGTGTGGGTGTGTGTGTGTGTGTGCATGAGTTAGATTTGTGGGTGTAAATGTGTCGGAGCAGCTTGAAGCTTTTATGTCTGGGTCAGCGAGGTGCGTATGTATCATTCCTGCATCTGTACATTACATGTATGTCTACGTTTGTGTGTGTGTGTGTGTGCGTGACTACAAACTCTTGCCTGTGGGTTTGTGTGCAGATACACCTGCGCTCTGATTGGCCGGTGGAAGATCAACATGTTTACAAAATAAAAGGCAGTCAGCCAGCCATTTCCTACAGCGCTGTCTGCTTTCAGTTTGTACGTGTGTGTGTGTGTGTGTGTGTGAGTGAAAACACCCGACAGACACAAACATCCCGTGTAAGGTCAGAAGGAATTGTCTCATGACACTGGTGGGAATTCACAATCTGACAATTGACCCAAAACCCCAACATGTGACTCTCCAAATATCTGCTTTTACCAGTTGCCTTTCATGTGATGTTACATTCTCTCCAGCAACCATATTGCACATATTTGTCTGTTTTTGTCTCACAGTGAAATGATCATTTTTTGTTGTCCTACATCCATGTAGTAGATTTTTATGAAAAAAAAATCACATCTACCCATCACAGTTAACGGTATCAGTTTAAAAAAGATCAACTTTACTGGACTAAGGTATGTGTTGAAACAAGTCCTTGCTGTATTTTTGAACCCTAACTTACATATGAACCCCTAATGTAGCTTAAGCCTCTATTCTACTTTGATGTTTACTTTTTAATTCTGCAAAAACCCGCTTAGAAGCCCATGTTGCAAACATGCACAATAAATTGTACCTATGTTTACCACATAGACATACTACTACTGACTATGTACACTATTGCCCTGTGCAGCCTAGTTGCAGCACAGAAACTATTTTTATGCTGCATTATGGACATTTGCATCATGTGAGTTTTCATTAATACAGACATGAAATGTATAATACCAGCCTTATATAGCCATCTGATAGCTCCTTGTCAGTACTTCACAGGCAGATGCAGAGTACTCAACTGTCATATTCACAGGATAGCTCTGGCATTTTCCTGTATTTTTCGCACTGTTTTTCCAGGAACAGAAAATGTGTCAGTCCATCTCCCTGGTTTTGGACTTTCCTGCCTTGTTTGTGGCACTCACTTCTAAACCCACTGGGTTCCCCTGAAGTTGTAAATGCTTACAGTCAGTTCACAAATCACAAATACAATGTTTTTTAAAAAAACTTCAGTAATTTCCTAACGGCTGTACACTGCTGCATTCAACAAACATTACTCAAACAGGAGTAAATGCTGCATTTGTTTGGGACTATTTTTAGATGTGGATGAAAACACATTTGGTGCTCTGGTGCAGTGGTTCCCCTCACATGGTACTTCTGCAGCTGCCACAGGGAATGTGGACAGATTGTGACGTATTATCATTCAGTAAATTTGCCAAATGTAATAAATTTATGAGTGTAGTAATTTAAAAGACACACTAAAAAATATGAAACATTAAAAAGTTTGCCAACAGCACAGATGCCAACAGCACAGAACACGTGCAACTGACCTGAGAGAGATGAGGCACTTTCATACCATCGGCTGTGATTCAAAGTGGATAAAATCTAGAAAGCAGTCAAGCAAAGACGTCAAAATAGATGGATTAAAGCAAAAGATAAATGATTCAAACAGAAAATATATCAGGTTTTGGATACGTGTAGAAAAATTACTTCAGTTCATTATTGGTTTTGGTCTATTCATTGTATTTTTTCACAATAAGAAAAATATAGAACATTGCCAAAAAAGATTATTATTATTTTATATTCTGAACTTCTGGCATTGTTTTATATTCTGTGTCTATTCTGTGAATCCTTTAAACAATAATAACAAATCATCACGCTTTGTAAATTTTGTCAACAGAAATGTAAACTTTTCAAAAAAGTGAATCATGAATTGTCATTAGTAGTATGTAGAAAGTAGATACATGACACGTGCAGCTCGATAGAGCGATATAAAGTGAGGCACGGCTTGTGACAGATGTCATGAGTTAGATTTGAACTTGTGATGTTGTGGTGAAACCCTGTGAGAGGTGATTATCCGCTGCCTGTTGTTTGTGCTTTATTTCCTCACTGGGATCACTAATGTCACATAATTTTATTCTCTGGCGCACACTGCAAGATTTTACCTATTTGACTCAGAATTAGTCGGCATCACTGTCTGCAAGTTCACAGGGTCCATGTCATGTGACCTGACTGACTGACATGCTGACACATTTCAGGACTGCTACACAAAGGAGAACTGACACAGTAGATGTAGGATGAGCAGTAACAGGATCCATCCTACACAGTGGAGCAGACAGGACTTTACTGTGTTACAGCGGACATAAATACAAACACAGTGGATATTCACAGATTCACTATTGTTCCCGTGGACCAGCAACAACAATAACTGTGGTGTGCAAGCTGAACTTAGAGTATGTCAGAGGTTTTAGTGTCTTACAAAGAGACAAGTCACTGACATAACATCTTAATGACAACATAACCGGAGCTGAAGTTGTTTGCTTTGATGATACAACAACCTTCAGTGATTCTGTTGTTTCTTTCTGTCCGTCTGTGCTGTCTATGGAAAGAAAATTTGATTTACATTGTGAATAAATACTCACCAACATTATGACCAGTATTAGCAAAACAGCTAATTACGATTCTAACTATAATCCTGCAGTTCTGATGATATAAAGAGAGTTGAGTAAACATGCGCAGACAACAACACATTTGTCAGAAAGGAATCTGCATAGTAGACAAAATAGTTACTGTAGTTTTGCAACCAGTTCTCCTGCTTGCATTTATTGCTCCTTTTTTATTATTGTATTTGTTTGCACAGAAAAACACACAGAGAATCTGAAAAAAAACATGTAGAGTGTATTTCTTGTATACATGCATGTAGTTAAAGAAAGGCTACACAAAGAATTGCACTTCGGTCCCTCTTCTGAAAACATTGCAACAGGCAATTTTACGATGTCGGACTGTAAAATTTACATATCATAATCACATTATTTACATGCTGCTGGAATAGGCACACACAATGCTATGATACTCTGAAATAGCACATTTTCTCATGCAGAGGGTGATTTGACAGTCTAGGAAGTGATATCTTTCCCCATCAGAAGCTGCCTTTGTGACTGCAACAAAAATCTGTTCTGTTGGGCTTATAACCCCCCCAAAAAAAAAAACAAAGACTTGAAAATGTCTGAAAATTTGTCCTACACTGTCATCAGGGAGTTGTTCTCCCTTTTCACTGAGGACAAAATCTTGAGGCAAATAAAAACTATCCTAAAGGCCTGAGATGTGCACAGACACAATTTCAGGGCAAAGTTATTAAAAAAAACTGATAAATCTGTGGAAAGTAAATATCACATTAAAGGACCACAACAAAAAGTGTGGAGCATTTTTGCTAAAGTGGCGACTCGATAAAACCAGTGGCATTAATGAGCAGTTAGGAGCTAGACTCACAGGACACAAGGAAACTGTTTTAAGTGGACACTGAGGATGGCAACATTTCAGGATCACACTTGTCAAGCAACATGGTGCCAGAACAAGAAGAAAGTCGCCCTGGTGAATTTTATTGGTGTTATTGTCACAATTACAATAAATGTTATAGAATGGTAGTTGATATCGATTTCATGCTATCCAGTTATGTTGATGGTTTAATAAGCTTGCTATAAGTTTATGTTTTCTCTTTTGTTTTTAAGTCGCTCTGTAATGGTGTGAAACGTGAACAAAGCAGTGATATGTTGCTTCCTGTTGTGAGTGCAGACTCATAGCAGGATACTCCACTACTGGGATAGCTGATAAAAGGCCATTGTTGTGTTTTGTTTATTTCCACGCATCAGCCGGATTCCGAGGACCAGTGCAGGGTTTTTGGCCGTCATGCACGGAGACTTTAATGAAAGGGAGCAGAGGGAATATGAGGACCGGGTTCACATGGAGGCAAGGGACGAAGAGAGGCTCGAACGGGCAACGGAGAGGGACATGTGGAAGGAGATGCAGGAAGATGAGAGCAACTTCTTCAAAGATGTTTCGAGTCAGAGATCTCTTGTTAGTTTACTACCTCCCCCCATCACAGCAGCATCTCCACACGTGGATGAGACAGCAACATGGACCTCGTTAACCCTCTCACCCATTTTTAAAGCTACAAGTCAGGACACTGATTAAGATCTCGGACCTCTAAACTGTTGAGACATGTATTCATGGCATGAAACCTTTCAGAATAATTCATTTTCAACACACAAACCAAATCACTGTCTTTCTGAGTTGTCCAACCTGCTGTTTCAATCAGATTCCTGCACATTATATTGTAAAAACACATATATTAGTGCAATGCTTCCATAACAGAACTTCATCAGGAAAATAGCCCATTTGTCTAGTGTCTAAATGTCACACTAGTAAATGCATTTTTTAAACGTTGGACAGTATGTACGAGTTTGAAACTATTCCTTACATTTATCCCTCTCCTAGCACCTGTCCAATAAATTAGATGTGCAAAATTTTCCTTTGTCCTGTGAGTCACATGGTGGAAATTCACATTCATCAGACATTTGTCATAAAATCATCATAAAATTCAAGAATATTTTTGTAATAATACAATAAATACAACACACAATAGAATCAAGGTGAGTATTTTTATAACAAGGTAAGGAGGTGGACCTTGTGATGCTTTCTGAAGAAATGCATGTTGGATTTATTTGTGTAGGCTGCTGTGCAACATTGGTCTATCTCTATATTAGCTTCTATTAGAGAGAGGCCAGTGTGAGAACTTTGTGCCAATTGAAGTCAGGTAAAAGAACATTGCAATCATACAGATAAATAACTGTCTCTCTTTCTGTTGCTGTTCCTGTGTGTGAAGCCGAGAATCACACACACTCAGATGTCAACACAGGTAAGCCGAGCTCTGTCAGGGGAGTCGTACCGCTAATGGTGACATCCATACATTGACCTGTGACTCCATCCAGAGGAACTGGACACCTGGCGGTGAAATGTACATACGTATGAGGCGACACGGTGTAAACACGTGTAAACTCATGAACACACGATGCACTTGTTTCTCATGACAGAAAGGGGGCATGTAGTTGGAAAAACATATTGTCATCAACTTTTATTTGTGTGCACAGTGTATATGTGTGTGTTTCCGGCGGTGTGTGAGCGCAGAGGAAGCCGATCAGTCAGTAGAGCTGAAGGTAAACGGTATTTAGTCCTTCCGAGCCCTGTAGTCATGGGGCTTTGATGTGAGAGTGGAAATGTGTGTGTGTGTGTGTGTGTGTGTGTGTCAGTACGAGAGAGTGGGTCTGTGAGAACATGAGTAGGGGACTTTCTGTGTGTGCATTCAAGTGTGTGTCTGTCTGTATGCGTGTGTGTGTGTGATTGTGCCACCAGAGGACAACACCACCAATTTGGCCTCCAGGTGTGCCCACTGATTTTGGGACAGACGCCAACTTCAAACGGGCATTTCGTCCTCTTCCTCCTCCTCGTCCTCTGACAGATGAAAGGGCAAACCAGGAAGACACAACACAGACAGAAGGAGAGAGAAGGAGAAGAAGGAAGGGGATTGGGGAGGGTTGGGAGTAGCGGTGGCAGGCAGAATTAAAGGAAACAAGAAAGGAAGGAAAAGGAAGTAAAGTCCCTATCAGAAAAAAGTAAGCTAAAAAAATATGAAAGGGAAGGGGAGTAGAAGGGACTGGAAGATGGAAATAAAGACGAGAACAAAGAAAAACAAGGACAGAAATAAAAGCAAATTTATATGTGTGACTAAAATAAGCCCTGATTTAACAGATATGAGCTTTCAACTGCAATCCACAGTTTTCATTTGTGAATAAAAGTGACAGAGGTGTCATAAAGTTAATTGGGTTTTTTAATTTTGGAGAGTTAATTAATGTATGAGGTGAAGATCATGAACATTATCTTGAGCCCAGATGCTATAAGAACTGCAAAGAAGCACATGCAAAACACGTGGACATGCACATGTAGCTTGGATTTTATCACCTGTTCGCATTCCAGTACCTCTGTTTGTTGTCTTAATACCATTAACATAGATTTGTCAATAACAACAGTAGTGGAAATTTTGTGTCACATCCATGAGGCTGAACGATGACGCCAGAGCAGCTGTAGTCATGAATTGGTATCCTGTTTGTCATTAAATCAACATCAGCATTCACATCAATCATCATTATCGGATATGACAACAGTAATCCTTGACTTAGCAACAGCAGTTGCAATAAAAATAGGCTTTACTCGGTGGTGCGTCATTACAGCACGGGGAGAAAACTTCATAAAAACAGCAAAATGATATAAATGTAAACTAAAAGAAACTAGAAGATTTCATCAGTTAAACATTTAAACAACCATTTAGACAAATGTTTGCTTTTATACACACCTCTGATTGACATTTTACAGATTGCTTGCAAAGAAAAAAGTATATTATCTGTAAAGCTGGTTAACAATCTCAAAAAGAAATGTTTTAACATTACATTAAGTGACAGTTCGTACAGTCTTTATGGTATGTTACCACTCAAAATAAATTTTTCTGGTTTCCTACTTTTCTTTTCTCATATTTTTACATCCAACAATCTGTTTTTTGCTTTTTTTTTTTTTTTTTAAAACTTCATTTGCAAAAAATTGCACATAAATAGTGTTAGACTGACACCTGAACCAGGTTCATTTACTGGTGAATATGAAGTTTTATCTTTTTAGTAAAAATGTGAAGATTTTTTTTAAAATAGTAGGATAAACTTGTGAAAATTATAAGTACAGGGGCACATATCCCCCTAAATTTCCTCTGTTTTAAATGACCCCCCTTAATGTCCAAACAATCTAGTCCAGATGAATAGTAATGGTTGGGTGTCAACTTGTTTGAACATATGTATTATGACTGCAAGGTTTCCTCAAAAGCTGTGAATGTGTAGTCAAGTCAAATGTTACTGATATGTTTTACAAATTTGCCTCAGCGGGGATATAAAACTGTAGAGCAAACAGCATCCTCTATCTTTAGATTCCCTATTTGGATGAAGAGAAATTTCCACTCTTGAAGAAGAAAAAGTGGATGAAACTTCCAGGAGAACAACAGAATCAGGACCTTTGTTCCATAATAGCAATGCAGTAAGTGCAATCTGTACAGAACAGAGCAACACAGCGTTTAAAAAATCTGCACAATCCTGAGTGATGTAGAGGTGATCTGTGTTTTCAGTGTTTGGGTGTGGAAGGTGCATTTAGGTCGAGTTAATCTTCTGGATGCACAAACTATACTGTGGGTTTCTTCAGAAACTTAACTCAGGTAGGTTTCCTCTTTGTCAACCACCCAATTAAATCCCAGCTGTTGCTATAAGATACAAAACAGCATCCATCCAAGAACACAAACAATCCTCCAAGGAGCTCATGCATCGCTGCTTATTTTCATCCCAGAGTTTTATATGAATGCCTGTAATCCATCTAGTTCCTCTGAAAGATAATGTGCTAAAATCCAGTCCATCATCTCCAGACAACGTTTAATTTTGACATATGTCATAATAAGAGGGAAAATCCCACATTTTGATCACCTCAAAAAAAAAGTCACCACCAAGACTTTTTAAAGTTCACCATGTGGTTTCAGGTTGCACAAGAAACGAACATTTCCCTCCAAAGAGAGACAGAGAAGTTCAAAAACAAAAGCTGGCAGCCAAAAGGGCAGCAGGCTTTTCTGCTTCTTCGTTTCTACTACTGCACACCTGTGTCCAGTTTACGCTCGTTTAAGCCCATTTAGCGCTCGTCACAGTTTGCTGCACTCACAGTAATCTGGACAAATAGCTGTCAGAGGAAGTCACAAAGCTTCACAGGGTCGGCGTCCAGGTAGAATTTACTGAGTTACTCCATATGTAACGCTTAACATACAGGGGTGTGAAATCGTGTGACTTTAGAGGTGCAGCATACACAATAAATCAGCAAAGAAGTAAAATAAAATTCAGCTCTCAGACATATGCTTTTTGGCATCTTTTGTGTCTTGCTCAATCAAAAGCATAATTTACACATAAAGTCACAGTTACATCACTTAAGTGTTAAATCTGCAAAGGAACGATGTGGAAAAATAAAATCATCAGTGTGTTAGTCATTCTCCAATGATTACTTTTTGTCTGTTGCTGTCAGTCCAAACTCATTTCTTCTTTCTGAAAATGTAAACCTTCATAAATGACTCACAAAAATATATAGCTTCATCCAAAAAAATAAAAAATAAAATACGCTCAGTAATTTTCTAAAACCACTGGCCACTGCAGGTTTGGCAAAAATGACTCAAACGGTAATGGACTCTCTTGGGGACTATTTTTAGTTGTAGATTAATAGACATTTGCTTCTCTAGTAACTACTTCTGACTTCTTCAAAATAGCCACAGACCTTAGTGTGCATCCATTGTATTAAAGGAACCTTTGCAACAGTGTGGCTCACTGTTATGTGTGTTTTTTAAGAAAGAAAAAAAGGAAAAAATGAGTTAGATAGATGCAATTTTGTATAGTAGGATCAAATGTGCGCCCTGAAAACTGCAGTCAACAGTAAAGTATATAGTATTTCTTGAGCTGCTACTGTGAATGTAGTCAGTGCAGTTCTGTGCTTCTTCTAAGATAGATTTCTGATTGCATGAAAGACAAACTGAAAATGCTTTAAGAACATAAAACCTGTACCAATTCCATCTATTAAAATCACAGAAGGAGCGATGGTACACCTTATAGGCCCTGAAAACAATGAACAGCTTCTGTAAAATTCATTTTTTCTTCAGTTTTTCCCCGCTATGAACGTAGTGACGACACCCATTGTGGTTCTAGTAGCGGAGCTCCTCTGCAGCCTTATTGAGAAACACTAAAACGGGAGTCAGACGGGGTTAAAAATCACATTTTTCTGTGACCTCAGCACCGCAGCCGACTGTCTGGCTCGCTGCCTCTCCTTTCCCTATCAAAACCGCCGTCTGTTACCCAACCAGAGCAACAATGGGGACTAATCACTTTTAATACTACAGCGATTAGCCAGGTACAGGGCTGCGGGATGAGTCACTGTAAGACAGACACAATCGAAAGCAGGAGGGATTTCAGCACTAATAACCTGCTCTCCAGCCTCCACAGACACATACTGACAAACACACACACATGCCATAGACGGAAAAGGAACGAGCAAAGACTGGGAAAGTACAACACACACATTAACACACCCTGAGTAGGTGTGTGTTGCCGTTACAAACAGAAGAGGAAAAACAGATACAGACAGACTGAGGGACAGACAGGCAAAGACAGGCAGACACACACACACACACACACACACACACACACACACACACACACACACACACACACACACACACACACACACACACACACACACAGTGCCGACTGAGTTGCATATTTAGTGGGTTGTTTCTTTATGTGCTTTCCTTTATTTCACATCAAAAAGAACTATTATAACCAGAAATCTTATAATAATAAGAAGAAAATGCTCTCATTTTACCTGCTTTTAGGGTAAAAATTTCAGGAGAAACTTCAATGATCTGATCAAGATCCACTCCACTGTGCCAGGAGTCAATCCTTTCTCCTAGACCTGAAATTCTTACACCACAAAACCGCAAGAGCAAAAAATGTTTTACAGGACACCCGGTTGTGATTGGACTATGTTTTCTATCAACATATCGAGGAAGCAGTTTTAATTAACGTATCTGGCAGATTTCAAATGGATTCAAGCTGAATTTAGCGTTATCATAAGCTTGGTGCAATCTCTGCTTTCCAGTAATTCCAGCATTATCCCACATTTTCTGATTATATTCAGCTACTCACAGCACTTGGTTAAAATTAGGGAAAGATTGTGGTCAGGTATAGTACAGAAGAAGAAGTCTGCAACTTGAAACTCAAGCATCACTGTGGACATTTAATCAAAACCATGATCTTTTGTTAACCTTAACCAGAGCGCTTTTGTTTCCGCTACCTAACCACTGGTGGGAGTTTGGGTGCATTTCTAAAAATTCTTGAAGCTCACATAAAAAAAATAAAATAAAATAAAGGATCTGTAAACAGACACACACACAAAAAGAAATCCTGATTAGTTTTATAGCAACAACTCAAACAGGAGCTGTGGTTAAGGAGGGAGACTGAGTAAAGATGAGGAGTAAGAGCAGTGTGAATCAGGAGGAGGCTAAATATTACCCAGAAGAGAAAGATTTCATGAGATTAAGGTCAAAAACTGTAGATAAAAAAAATCTGAAAAGCAACCGCACACTCATTTGAAGTTACAACAATCACAACTGTCCACAAGACCCTAGTGCTCCTGCTTTGTGAGATACAGACTCTCTGTGCATTAGGATCACAGGCCTTCTCTTCCTTTTGCCCGTCTCTATTAAGTCTCCGTGTCTGTTTATGTCTGGTGACTGAGCAATACATCAATTTCTCGGCATGCAAAACATCAAAAACACACCAATCTCTCTGCCGCCATATTGACTCCTAGCATCTACTGTTCATGCATTTTTGTGATTTTGCCTTTTTTTTTTTTTTTTAAGTAGGCAGAATGAAGCCAGAACTCTTCATCACAGATTGTTGAGCTGGTAAGTAAAAGTTTAACCAAAATTAAAGATGACTTAAAACAAATGCACCCTTAATGAGAGAGAGAAAAAGAAAGAGAGCGACACTGAGAAAAGAGGCGAGGTTGACGTTGCCGTCATAGATCATGTGTAACAATCACTTGCAGCAGAGTGAAGCCCACACACACAGAAAAACCACAGACAAACACATGTCTGTGCACACACACGCACACACACACACCCAGAACCTGATCTATACACAAAAAGACTGACACAAACACGCATTCATCTACAAACACAAAACAAGTCCGTACATATGCACAGAAACACACACAGCTCAGACAGTGAAGTGTGCACACACATACACACATACTCAAGCATATAGAAATACAAACGCACAACATCATGAGTGGTTACAACTTACTGGTTTGTAAAAGAACTCTTTTCAAGAGAATGAAGCTAATTTACAAGAAATCTGTACAACCAAAAAGACCACAGCTGATCACTTCTACCAGATGTTTCACTCATTCTGTTCATGGTATATATACACTGTCTATATACAGTCAGAGATAAAAGTCAGATGAGCCTGGCATTTAAAAAAAAAAAAAAAAACACTTTTTTTTCTCTCTTTTCGTGTGTTATTTCATGCCATAGAATGACCTGCAAAAATCTTACAATGCATAGCCATGACATACGGAATGTTCCTGAAGTAGCATGCTATTAACACAATCTCATAAGTTGGTCAGGAGGAAGTCCTTCTTCAATAAATATTACCTTTTAAAGTTCAGTTCAGTATTCCACACAGGGACCTCGATCATTATTAAATTGCATTTAACTACTACACCTTGGTGTTGTTCATAAAACCTGCCATCCCACCAGCAGAGAACATCAGCTGTTCCACTTCATGTAACTGATGCCTATGAGACATTGATTCTCATATTTTTTGAGGTTTGCCAGTAGGATTATGTGGGGGAACCTTGGTTAGGTGAAACATCAGAACAAGCAGCAGCATTATTAACTATTGCAGTACAAGTGTAGATGCAAAGGCTCAAAGAAAGGAGAGACTTGCAGTTGCCCGTTACGGCAGGTTCAAAAGGCTCAGGAGCAGGAAATGAAACTACAGTGTGAACATTTTAAAAATGCTTTTATTCACAACAAGAAACTCTATACAGGAACCGGAACTAGAATCTTAGACAACGAAGAACTAAACTACTACTAGAACTGAAAAACAAAAACCATCTAGAGGTATGGAGGAATAACTACATGAACATGGAAACTGAAACTAAGGTTAACCCACGTATGGCAACACCAAGGTAGGGAAACAACTGAAAATACAAAACTAACCCAGCCTAGACTACCAGTAATTATGAGCTGAAACCCCAGACTAAAGCTATCCTATGCAGAGCAAAAAATACATTAAGTTAAATACGGAACGCTGATTACTTAATTTGACGTATTAACAATACAAAGAGTCTGGTGATACTGGGGCTTGGAGATGTAGCTGATGAGCTGAGAACAGTCCTTTTGGTTTGGCTTCATCCAGAACTCTCCCTCCTGGTGTTCACCATGTGCTTGGTAAGTTGGTATCAGTAGAACCCAGTCGTGGCAGATGTTTCCAGAGAAAGTCCTCTTCCCAGGTGTACGTTGATGTTGCCAGGTTAAGCTGGCGACAGGTGGAGATCCTCCGGAGAAGAAGGCAGAATCTGTGGTTGGGCGGAAAACCAGCAGACAAAGGAACCCAGGCAACTCAGCAGGCAGGAATCAGCTTTCTAAACACAGAAAACAGAATTGCTGGTAATTCTAGGTTGGAGGCAAAGACAGTTTTACTCCCAGCACTAACTGGAGATTAGACGACAGTCCAGCTTCAAATGATGGGTGCCATCTGCTTTTATAGAGATGCTCAGAGACCAGTCACTCAGCTCCACCTGCAGCTCGTCTGCTGATTACGATGCACCACACCTGCTGCCAGCTTCACCAACACACACCTAGCAGAGAGAGAACAGGGCTGGAGGAGGAAGCACTACCACAGTCCACAGCCTTAAGCTGTGGCTGTGACATAGCCAATGTCTAGAATGTTTCTTGATTTCCAAGTAAAGAAAGACCTTATATTGCTGATTGTTGTACAGGAGGAATCTACAGACGCCTATGTCCCCAGTGGGACCACAGTGCCAGTCTTACCCAGGTTGAGCTTTAGGTGGTGTTTTGTGCATTTCGTTCCATATACATGGTGTGATCAAAAAGTTTTAAGACTGTTTAGCGTGTGGGCACACATTTTGGTTGGGATGTAGTTTCCCAAACCGGACAAGACACATAAAATCAGGAGGAACATGCTTGCTGTTTTCTTCAATGTTCACATTGTCGTTGAATTTGTCTCACAGGGTCGGACTGTCAAGGCAGAGTTCCACTACATTGTAAACAACAAAACATGTGGATACTCCAATGTGCTGTTACACATGGGTGTTTTAAGAACAAAAACAATCATCACTCCCCATTTACCCTAATTTCTAATTTGAAAAAATTAGAAAATGAACTTTGTGTTAAAGAGTTGCTATTTTGACACAGTTTAGGAGATTCATCACCCATTGCAGGTGGTGCTTGACGTGTTTTCCCTACAGAACTTCTAGGGAGCGTTGCAAGTGTTACAGGAGCACTAGGAGTAGTGTCTCACTGCACAAGGAGACTTTGATGGGGATGAAGGTCTGATTTAAACCGGGCCCTGTTTTTGATTTTTATTGGCACAATCTCAGTACATTTTATTCTCACCTTGTATTCAAGCAAACAATGACACACACCTCCGCTGAATGGTAAATAAACAGCTGAGTGTCATCAGCATGGCAGCAGTGGAAGTTTTAAAAAACATACAGCTGTATGATGTTCCTAAAACACGTAGATAGCTCCGTTATGGTCAAAAAAACAAAAACAACAATGTTTGTTTTTCATCAGATGCTGTAGTTCATTTCTCGTAAATGCAAACATTTCACAGCTCATATCTACCATCTGTTCACATATATGTAACTAGTCATGCGTATCACCTGACTTGTGTCTCAGATGTGTGATAGCAGTGAGTCAGACAGTCACCCAGATGGACGTGGAAGTAGCTGACCTGGATCCACAAAGGGAATTTCCACCTCTCCTCTTCCTCCCTCACTCCTTCCTCCTTCCCTCCCAAAAAAAGAATTTCTGCTTTTCTGTCAGCCAGAGAAGAGTGAGAGGAAAGTTAGAGGAGAAGGTGTCAACAGAACCGAGATGAAGGTTGGAGGTATTTTCCATGACTTACTTTGTTGCCTAAAAATACAATTTTTTTCCGCAGATGATGTTGATTTTACTGTCTGGAAACAATCACACAAAAATGAATGCAAAACAAAAGTTTATTAAACACATTCCACTTCATTTGTTACGTGACTCATTTGTAAAGTTCCCCACTTTTCTTAGAATTCCCCTGAGAAAATGACAGATTTTCACAGACCCTTGACTCTGAAAACTAGAAAATTTTACTGTCTTTGCTCTGGACTCTGATAATTTCTACTTTTATTTGTCTAAATAATTTTTCTCATCGATTACATGCATGTATGTGACTACCTCTCACACATATCCGTGAAAAATTTTTGTTTTTTCTGTGCCCTTCTTTTGTGGAAGGATTACATGTTTAAGTTATCCATGCAACAGACTCTTGTACTGGTATTTTCTTAATATGTACAGTTCCCTTTTTTGCATACTTTGTCGTGTTGTATATTTATTCTATATGAGTAAAATCAGCATTTTTGCCATCAATCTACATTCAATTGCCCATATTGACAGTGAAAAGTGAAACCATATTTTTTTCCAAATTTTTGCAAATTTATTAAAAATCAAATGTTCTTATTTACAAATCAATATCATAGTCAGATGTATCCTGTTTGCCTTAATTATTATTAAAATGTGTCTAAAACTGATTAAGGTCCACCTGTGGCAAACTGACTTGAGTGGGAAGAGTTCAGGGGAGACATCCGTGTGTCTAAATATTCCACAATCCATGCTGCATGTCAGGAGAAAACACAAGCAGTATCCAAGCAAGGTCTCCACAATAACATTTTGGCTGGATGGAAATCAGGACATGGTATAAAACCACTTCCAAAGCATTGAATGTTCCCAGCATATATTGATTCAATTATTTGGGCAGTGAAGTGGAAAAAGCCTGGAATTATAAGGAAGAACCTGTAGAAAGGTGACTATATTGGTAGGCTCCCATCCATCACGCCCTTATGGTAATGCAGCTGCACAAAAGCCACTATTTAATACAAGTGTAGACAGCTATTTGAAGTTTGCCAAATTGTATTTAAAAGACTCAGAGCGAAATAAACTCTGATGTGATCAGAGAAAAACTGCACTACTTTGTGAGGCCTCCAAGCACTACCTGGAAAACACAAGGCACTGCTCATCACCTCACTGTTACCACTGATAAAGTGAAACACAGTGGCGGCAACATCATGATATGGGGGTAAGGAAGATCAGTGTGTTTTGCATTTTAACCCTAAAATGCATCCTCACTGTCCAAGAAATCAGTAGGAGAGCACCCACCCACCCACATTTATACGCCAACATATACACTCCCAGGGTGCTGTGTGAAGGTTTGGTGAATTTGTTTTAACAGAGACCAAAACATCCTCAGATTGTCCAGTGATCAGTGGGCAATGATGAAATTCCTCCTGCAAAATGGCAAAACGAGCTTTAATGATGTTAACGACATCGGGTTGAGAGAGAAAACAGAGGAGCGGTGAGGCTGAGTGGAGGAGGCAGCGGTGAAGTGGAGGAAACCACACACACACACTGCTAACACTGATGTGGTGAACACAGAACTCTGTCATCTACCCACACACAACCATATACACACATACATACAGTACATACAGCATGGCAACATCAGTACGCATGGAAAGACTTATGTATATTCAATGTAAGTACGGTTCTACACAACACATAGTTTACCCAAATAAACACAGATAAATTGTGACAGCTAAAAATACACAAGTAAACTGCAAAACTACATTTAAAACGTACATTTTAATATTTATTTCTAAAGTACTAAAAATGTACATTTCTTAAAATGAAGGCGGAACATCTCTTGTGTTTGCAGTGGAGCAATATGGGTTGAAGTAAATGCAAAGCGGCCCTTTAATGGCTGTATAATATGAAAGATATGAGGATAAATGTGATCCTGTCCTCGTCTCTTCCTCCTTCCTGAAATTCTGTCTCTTTTCTAAAGTGCAGCCCTTGTCCAGAACAAGCAGAGAATGAAAACAGGCCTTGTGGACAGACAGACCTCTATTGTTCCTTAACATGTCTGAAATAAAAGAAAACAGCACAGAGTTTTTTTTTTAATTCCTCCTGGGATCAACAGCACATGGAAACAAAGTCACAGCACAGATCCCCATCCAGTGACAGTCTGTCTGTTTGTCCAGTTTTCCTCTGGTTTCCCTTTGTCTCGTCCTTATTCAATTACTTCCATTTTTAAAAAAAATTTTCATTCATATAGTTTTCCCTCCTTGTCATCCTTGTTTTCTTCTTTTTTACTTGAATTTGTTTGTATGATATAAGCAGTCAAACAGATAGTATGTCTTTCTCTACTTTAATTATTGTACAGTTTTTTCTTTCTGACATTTTTTACCATATTTTCAGATTAAAGAGATGCCAAGAAACTACTTTACTAGATCAGAACTGCTTGCCTCTTCACTTCTGACCTCCAGTCCTTTTTGAAACAAGAAATGAATATGACTATCTCACATTTACATTTACTTCAGAAGTTACATGGGGTTTTAATTTTTCCCTTAAGCCGATTTGTTTTTCATTTCCTACACAACATTTTCTGTGACTTTTTGAATGTACGACCAAGTTTGTCAATGCCTTTATCAATCTAACATGGAAAGGATTTTATTATTGGCATTTAGCAAGAGTTTCCTAATTCATATATTCACCTCTCCTTCCACAGTCTGGAAAGATTGTCTGAAAGGGCACACAGTAATCCCCACATTGAAAATATATACTTTGATGACTTGTTTTTCGCCCTGCGTTGAATCTCTGACATTTGGAGCATCTATATAGTGTGGAAACTACACAATGGCTGGGGGAGTTCACTTTTTTTCTGGTGAGAAATGACAGAACATTTTACATTGTAATTTATTTATCATTATTTCTATTAATAAGTAAATGACTAATGAGGAAAAGAAAACAGATGAGAAGAAGCAAATGCTGCCTGCTTTAAGCACCACAGAGGATTAGGTTCTGTTTTGTTTGATGACTGGCACCAAGAAACATTTTTTTTTTGTTGTTATTTTCAAGATTGTTGATTTAAATTGAGTGGCGTGTATGATGATGGCTTCAGTAATGACAGAAAAGTATACAGTATGCTTATTAAAGTGGATCAGTGATACATAATAATCCATAATCCATGATAATGAAGATACAGAAAGATAGAAATGCACAGTAAAAATAGCATACTGTCAATGTTTTAAAGACATAATGGGGGAAAAAAACAAACAGACAAAATATGTTTTTAGTGAAGTTTTTGTCTTTAGAGAGGAGCAAAGTTCTCCCAGCTCTCCAGTAATTTGCACATAGAATGCATCTATAAAGAGTTTATCCTTCTGGCAAGGTTGAACAATGTGCCATAGAAAATACTTCTTTTTTTTAATATGAGTGTCTGCCATGCAAATTATCTCTGAATTAGAAAGAGTGAAAATAATTTTCACAAATGGAGTAAACATATACAAAATCTATACAGAAAATTTTAACAGGGAATGCTTGTGATAAGAATTGATGCCAAATGTGTTTTGATGCCCACCAGTCTCACTTCCTCTCTGTTTTCAGTGACTCCTCTAGATTTCTGCATATCTGGACAGTGAATATTCAGCATATGACAAATAATTTTTTTCATTTTTCATTGTTTTCTTTTAACTGCCAGAGTTAATCAATTTACTTCTGTCTCAATAAGTATTTTTTAAATTTTTATTTGTTTTTAATCTTTCACTCAGTCCTTTAAAAAAGCCTTTCGATTTGATTCTTCAGACTCACAGTGTCTGTCTGACTATACATCTTCATGTCTGTCTACGTCTGTATCGCCGTCTGTCTCCATCTCTCTGGGTGGTCTGTGGTCCAGCAGCCTCCTCTTCTCCCTCCGGTGGTGGTGTGAGGGTGTTTTTGGGAGGGGGGCAGAGGATAGGGGGTACATGTTGGGTATCAGGGGGCTGGTGGCAGTTACTTCCCCATGCGCTCTCCTCCCACTCGCCTTTTACCTTCACTTCCTCCCCTCCTGGTTGTTCCTGGCCAATAAAGAACATAACGTGCCCACACACCAGCGCTGATGCTGAAATGCCCCCCACTAATCCCTAGCTGCTCTGAAAAATAAAAAGTTTAGGGGTTAACCGCTGAAGCCCAACGGCTGCTAACACCCCTGCTTCCCCACCAACACTGGCACACACACGCACACTGTACCACCCCTGCTCAGCTTTGTGTATGTAAACTGTGGTTGCTCACGGGCGGAATGACAGACAACAAGCCGTGCAAAGACACATATATACAATATGGTCATATTCACCCACTCTGATGCAGACACACACACATACACACACACACACACACACAAAGCAACATATACACAGGCTGACATATACATACCACACGCAGAGACTGTCGTCGACACCGTCATCAAAGAGCTGTATGTCGCTTCCTCTCCTCCATGTCTTCCTTTCCTCTGATCTGCTAACCATTTTACCATCAATTGCCTGGTTGCATTTAAGGGGGATTTCCCCCCTCAGATCTGGCAACCGCAGCAGCCGAAAAGTCTTGCGGAGGCCGAAAAAGGAGAAAGCAGTGACTGGCATGTGGGGTGTTCAATGTCTAGTTGCTTTCAGTGTGTTTTCTAAAATGCAAATTACAAAACAGACGCAAACATGTGCGAGTTGGTGTGGAGTTAAATCAGTCTCACATGGCTCATTGTTAGCCTGTTGTTAGCAATAATCCCACAATAAGTTCAGTTTCACTGCAGTCCCAGTGTCTCAGTGTTAACTCTGATCTATTTCCTACAGGCAGCAGTGAGAAGATGAAGAACAATTACAAACCGAGATCTTCACCTGGTCACAGTCAGGAATCATTCATGCTAGTGCTGTTTTAAACACAGTTATTGCCACAGAAGACCAAACTTCCATATTAATATAGCATTCTCTCAATTATGGAACTATTTTTCCAAAATATGTTTTGTCTGTTTCATACATAAATTCATGTAAAAATATTTTTTATAAATGGTTTACATTAGTAAAAATGTCCACTTTGATCAGGTCTTTTTAGTCTATCTGAAACAGTATCAGCTTTACATCGTTGCTATACCTTTCATAGTTTTGCAACTCGGGTAAAAAAATATTAAAGTGGCTCAGCAGTGGGAAAAGTTTGCCTTCAGGGTTTTCTTCCAGAAAATGTTTAGGAAGTAGGGAGGAGATCAGAGTGGATGGATGGTTCAAACAGAAGATTTTCACCCAAGAGAGTGAAGGTTAACTGATTATTCAATCTTTGTATTATTTTTTTAGCTATTTATTCATGTATTTATTTGATCAGTTTCAGGCCCAGTTTGGTTCAGTTTAGGCAGAAAAATTCCCTGTTTGAATTTTAGAAATAGATCTGGTATGTGTTAAAATAAACCTTTCAAGCATGTGCTGGAAATACTTTCTGGGAGGCAAACATCTCTCAATTGTTCTAATTTTGCTGTCTTTTTATGTCATTCACAAAAAACCACATCACAACAGTGGGATTCATCAGTTGCAATGAGAGTTGTGGAGCAATTATGAACCCTTTTCATAGCAGCTATTTTAATATGAAATAGTAGGTAAACACAGTTGTTGCTCATATAAATTAAGGTTCTCTTACCTTAACATAACAGAACCTTCATTACTTCATATGCAATCCGAAGCTTTTTTGAAGTAAGCAACGCTGCTGTTCTACTGTTTCATGAAGCAGTTTGGAGCTCCAGACGAAACATTCACAATGTCTTTTTTCCATCTGTTTTGCTCCAACACAAGTCAGCACATAATGAAACACAAGTCAGAATAATATGACACTTAGTTTTGCAGTTGTTTTATAATGAATAATGTTTGTTTGTTTGATTCTGATTCAGTGTCATAGTTCCTCAGATATTGCCTTTCAAGTATTGCATCAAATCATGAAAAACAGTGCTTTAACGGGGTCTGGCTTTTTTTTTTTTTTTTTTTAACTAATTTTGACCAAAGAAAGTATTTGATATATCAAGCAAAAAATATCACAAATGTCTTCCATCCATATATACTATAAAAACTTCAAAGAAATGAGAGACTGGTCAAGCAGAAATCATCAAAATCATTTTAGAGATAAAGTACATTAGCAATGTTGTTAAACAAATCATGGAGCCTATTTCCAATGGTATCTCAAGTTCACACATTAATACTGAGGACTTCAATATGTTATCATGTGTTCAACACAAAATACAAACCAACAGTCCTGTTTTGTCCTTGTTTCATTTTCAGTCTTCTGTTACAAAAGTAAAATGGAATGGCCACTTTCACCATCTTCAGTTTCCCCTGTGGATGTCCCTGGTGATTTGTTCCCAATCCCAGAAAATTACGAGTTCCTACGAATCCTTGGAAAAGGTTCCTATGGAACCGTGATTGAGTGTGTAAAACAGGAAACTGAGGAACATGTGGCTGTAAAGGTTAACGCACTGTACAAATACCACAATCTCTTGAAAGAGGTAGGATAGTGATTTTGATTGCAATGTTAGTGAAAAGGACTGATTAGTCTGTTTGAATCAACAAACTTGTCATTTCTCTGCAGGAATTAATCATGAGCAAACTCGTGCCACGGCCTTGACAACTTCAGCATCATAAAGTGCATTGGGAAATTCGTTGTTGACTCAAGGTTAAGTCTGGTATATGAGATGTTGGACATCAGCCTGAAGGAATACATTCTTGATTCAGAAGTGCCAGTATTCAAAATGGAAGCTCTCCGGACTGTCATCCAACAGGTATGACATCAGCCACAAAACACAACTAATGCTTTCTATCATCTACTTATTTCATCAGTGTTTTATGGTCTAACAACCTTTGCAACTTCTTTTTATTTTTTCATGTGATACAGATTTCTTTAGAAAAAATATTTCTATAAAAAGACCTTAGAAATAATATTGTTTTTTTTAATTATTATTTTTACTTGCAGATGGCTGTAGCTTTTGATGCCTTGAAAAGTGTTGGTGTAATCCACGCTGATGTGAAGCTGGACAACATCATGATGGTGGATCACACAAGAAAGCCATTCAGGGTCAAACTTATTGACTTTGGCTTGGCTATGTTCACACACCAAGCCAAGCCGGGAAGTTGTTGTCAGGCACCTGCATTTAGGTCTAAAATTTTCAGTCCGCAGTTCAGGACTGCTTCCTTACTCTGTACTGATGCTGTGTTTTTGTTTGTAACTACCTGTTCAGTTTCGATTTAATCTTTTAAAATGTTATGTTATTTACTCTTTTGTTGTTAATATTCTTTTTCCACTTTCAGAGCACCGGAAATCATTCTTGGGCTGCCGTTTTCTGAGGCCATTGACATTTGGTCTTTGGGCTGCGTGATGGCCATCATGGTGTTTGGCGCCTCGCTCTTTCCATCAAGATTTGAGCATAACTTGGTGAGTAATTTGCTATTACTGAAACACACTGGGATCACATTCATTTGTCAGGGACAGGACATGCATTTTATGTTTGTTTCTAACTGGCAGGTTTGCAGTGCTTTATCTCTAATCTCTTAAACCTCATCTAAACATGGTGCTGTGTTTTGTCGACAGCTCCGATACATGATCGACCTCCTGGGTCCACCACCGCAGCATCTAATCAGTGCAGGGAATAAATCACAAATGTTTTTCAAGAAAACAGAGAGTGGTTCATGGGAGTTCATCGTACAGTAACCATTAGTCTACTACTTTTCAAATTTTATTGTTGACCTTACCTAACAAAAGAAAGGTTGTATTACTATCACACACCGTAAATACTTTCATTCCTCTCTTCTTTTAGACACCTATGGAGTATTGGAAGACTGGTCTCCACATTGATGAAAGGTGTTATACTTTCACCTCGCTGGATGTAAGCAACATGGTAGGTAGTAAAGGAAATGTTGCTAGCAGCTGAAAAGTGACATTCATTCATTGTCTTTGTGATTAAGGGTTTAACAATGGACTTGACCACTTGTATTTTCCTAATGTTTGCTACAGTGTGTGTGTCTGGAGATGGACAACGCGACCGAGGCTGATGAGAGGGCGGAGTGCCTTGAGCTTTTGAAGGCAATGCTCCAGTGGGATGAGAAAGAGAGAATCACCCCCAGTGGTATCCTCAACCACCCATTCATTACTAGGAGCTTCCTAAACAGCAGCTGCCATCTCAGAACCTGGTAAGGATGCTTCTATCTGCGTTGTTAGATATTAGTAGGCACAGAAAATGATAAAAGACTCATTTTAACTTTTTAAATTCCAAATTTGCATGCTCTGTACTTCAGCCATAAACCTAACTGCTCCAGTTTCCCTTTTAGTCATGATGAACCTGCACCCTCGACCAGCCAGGTTCATACGAAGTTCAGTGAGAGGACATCGATGCAGCAGGCTGGAAACATGTAAATTTGAGCTCTTTTTTTGTCCACAAAGCTTCATGTTATTGATGTGTTTCCTCATTTAAAATGTAGTTTGATACTTTGATAAGACAAATACAGGATGCCCTTGCCTGCATGCAGCTTCATTCAGTGTGATTTATTCTATGTGTCTTCTTAAAACAGTGACGTATTGCCTGCCAGTGTCATCATGGTTCAGCCTGCAGACCCCAAGAACCGGATCCACTTGGTAGATTCACCTGATGAGGACAGTGAGTTGTGGTAAGATTATTTTCTCCTAATTATTTTAGATATAGTCATGGCCCCATCAGAAGAGAGAAAATGAGCCTTAAACAGGACTAACATACTAACCCATTGTTCATTCTTGTGCTCAGTCTTCAGAATGCTGCACGGTCTGCTCTCAGTTCAGACACCACCAACATCCAGGAGGATGCAGAGCTCCCTCTCATTGCGTCTGGTGAGAACACTTCATTCCAACTTCTTTCTAAACTGTCTAAACTGCTGAGACAATCTACGTTGCTCTTGTTTTTTGTTTTTTTCCATATTTTATGTCTTGTGAATTTCAGATGACTGCAAGGACCAGCAGGACGGTGAGAACAACCAGGACAGAATGTACACTGAGGGCAGTACAGACAGCAAGAAGAAGAAGTGCCCCTTCTCTTGGATGAAAAGGAAATTCTGCTCCTGCATCAGGACAGACTGTGTGATGGAGTGAAGTTTCTGAATGTTATTTTACGGAAGGTAGCAAGGAGTCATGCTATAAAACAATAAATATTGTTCATAATTATTGAAGTGGGCAGCATGGTGGTCCAGTGAGTTACGTTGTGGCCTCACTGCAGAAGATTATGGCTTTAAATGGTCTTTTCTATGTGGAGTTTTCATGTCTTCTATATGTCTGTCTGTGTTTTCCTTCCACACTCCAAAGACATTGGACATTCAAGATCACCACTGCACGGGAACATCCCATGAAGCACTGAGCAGATATCCTCCTCTTGCTCTCTTAAACTATGCATATTCCACCATTGTAGATCACTAATCTTGTGTCTTTTCTCTCCCATTCGTGTTTTTTTTCTATGCACTTTCAACTCTTTACTTTCTGCTATTCTGTTCTCTCTCTCCTTTACCCTAACCCTAACAGGTCGAGGCAGATGGCCGTCACCCTTGAGCCTGGTTCTGCTGGAGATTTCTTCCCGTTAAAGGGGAGTTTTTTCTCCCCTCTGTCGCCAAGTGCTTGCTCAAGGGGAAATCCAAAGGAAACTTTGGATTTTTTGGTTTTCTCCCAATAATTTTGCAAGGTCTTCACCTTACTAAGTGAAGAACCTTAAGATAACATAAATTATAAGTTGGAATTAGAAATATAAAGATCAGAAATTAAAGATTAAGATAAAGATTAAAATTAATTAATATAAAAGAATTTAAACTGAATTTCAATGAAGTGAATTGCAAGAAAATCCTGGTTGCTTGAAATTGTGCCGACAATACCAAACTACACGTTTAATGCTCAAGGAGCCCAAGTAGGTCTGGGTGTTTTTTGCTCGTATCACATTTTCCACATTTGTGCTCACTGTGGGCTCATTTTACTGCAATACAAAGTTTGTATCTATGGATGCTGCATAACCATGTCTGGAAGTAGACAGAACTCAGAAATGTCTTTTTTGCCATGTTAATTTTTTTTGCTCCACTATGTTTTATTTTGCTAATCTCTGTAACTGGAGCCAAAACAGGCCAAAACCTAATAATAAATGAGGACTTTATTAAAAAATATTTTCTATTTTTTTACTATACACAGCAACAATGGTTAAATTTCAAACAACTCCAGGTCGCCTCACAGTTGTGCATAGAAAAACCTGAAAATATTTTTTTTACAAGCAAGTCTATTTTAATCTTGTCATTCGAGTATTTTTTTTGATGATTTATGTATTTTACACTCATCAACCACAACATTAAAGCCACTGACTGGTGAAGTGAATAACACTGGTCTTCTAATTGCAATGCAATGTTATTCTGTCATGGCAGTTTAGTGTAGAAGGGATGAACTGATTGATGATTCTACTCATTTTACAAGTTGGTCAAGACCAGTCGGTATTTCTGTTTGTTTGTGTTAAAAGTGCTGTGAAAAGTCAACTGGAACCTTATTTGAACCATAAAGTGTGCACAAAATCTGTGTGAAATGAACTGGTGGGAAAATAACAGAGGCCAAGCTGCCTTGTGCATTTCATTACGTCAGCGGTCACAGCTGATGAGAACTTAACACTAATTATCACCTAAAATGATGATGACCAAGCATACGTCTGTAATCTGCGGTGATTACACAATTGTCTCCCACACACACACACACACACACACACACACACACACACACACACACACACACACACACACACAAACATTAACACACACAGGGCAGCTGCAGAAGAATTTCTTAATTTGCTTCTCACGGATTAGCCAACGTTGTTTCTGTGAGGCCCTTCAAAGTGAAGCATTACACTCCTTAGTGAGGATTAGCATGAATTTAGCTCATATAGCAATTAGCAAAGTATAAGCTAGCCTATGACTCATCATCTAGGGATAAGCATCAATTTAGCACTTAGCTTGATTAGCAATTAGAAAAGCCTCAGCTGTACCAATGACTCATAAAGTTTAGGCCTAGATTAGCATACTTTTAACATTTAGCCCAGTTAGCAAAATTGGCAAAGCACATCTGATCCATAATACAAATGAGGTAGCATTTTTTGATTTGTGTTCATAAGATGCCATTATTTTTAGCCATTTTCATTAAAGTAAAATAATGCAGTATTTGGAGATTAAATGCAGAATTTCTTCAACATTATGCATCCATCTGGAGCTAACTTTTAAGTTAGCATCAGCGTTCTTAGAGAGTTGCAACTCCTTTGCTTCTTGTGGCTGACATTTTTCCATCGAAACAGCAAAAATATAAATATGAAAATAGCCATAGACTCATGGAGTAAGTGTACAAAAAACACAAGACAGTGCTAACGAAATAGACAATGAGTTGTCTTCTTTAAAACAGTTCCCTTTTTTTTGTGGTTTAGAGGGGATGGAGGGTGTGAGAGAGAAAAAGGCAAAAATATAAAACTCAGGTTATTTCAGTTTGTCTGCGTGAGAATAACGTCATTGAGAAGAGTTCCTCCTTCTTCTCACGAAAAGCAGACAACTGGCCTACTTCCCGTGGGCCGTAAGCAGGAAGTAGTCGGGGACTCTGGGATGTTTGTGTAAGTGGAGTGTGTGTCAAAACTTTAGCCCAACGTGTGTTGTCTGCCAATGTGGCCGGTGTCTTCACTTACTTTCAACACATTGTTAGCCAACCTGCAGCCACACATGACTGTAATCCAACACTTTTCACTTTTGCATAATGTTTGTCAGACACTTCTTCAGATGGCAAAATCTGTATATTTGCTGCTTTCAGACATCACTTTCATGAAAAATTGCGCGTATGACTGAATGAAAGTTTTTTTGTGTGATAGATCCATAATAAAGATGAAATCTGGCCTAACAGGAGTTTGGTCTTATTGGTTTTTCATTGTTGCAAATGGTCATCCTGTAGTTTTCTTTATTTTTACAACCAAGCATGAATATTTGAAGTAATATCCAGTAAACGGGAGAGCACAATACTTAAAACTGCAACTGTGTGAACTCCACTACCAACACTGCATCCACCCATAGATTCTCTTGCCTCTCAGTCTATGTTGTCTAGATCTCCACAGCTAAGGACTTTGAGAGGAAGCTCATCAGGTACAGAAGTATCCGGGACTCTTTTGGAGCCCGAATAGCTTTATCTTAAAATAACAGAACAACAAGCTGAAGTTTCCCATCAGCAACCTAAATGAAGAATTCAAGGGAAGCTGTGCTAGGGAGGTGCTGCAATACATTAAGTCATGCGACCCAAAAGTTTCTCAGACTAGTGGCGTAGCATTACGTGGATATGAGTCGAGCCTTGATCAACCCTGGCTGAGTCACCTAGGTGATGGTATCCAATGCTGAAAGACCCAAAACACCACAGGAAACATTACTGATGATGTGTCCACGTATATCAAAATGATGCATGGGAAAAAAAAGAAGACAATGTGTAGAGGCAAATGCACCACCCATGACCAGACCTTTGAAAACTGCATGTTGTTTTTATACTGCATGCTCAGACACTCACAAACAGTTCATATAAAAACAATAAAAACATCAATATGCCTGGATGATACTGATTTAATAAATACTTGAGAACATTGTAAAGTGAACAAAAGAACCAAAATCAATGTCCGTATCAACTGCAGTGATCAGTGACTTCTCACAGCAGAAAACTTTGCACACAGAATTTTTGTTATCTTTCAACTTAAAGTTATGTGTAATGTTTGCATGAATGTTGCACAATTATTCTGAAACTTAATAAAATGGCACCTGAAATCACACTCTTTTTACAAATTACAGATATATATTCTTGATGTGTAACACGCAACAAAACGTACGTTAAAGCGTTTGGACGACACTGTGGTAAACATAGTAACCTGGCAAAAAACATGGGTGTAAAACTTACCTTCATGCCAAAATTAGCACAAACCAAAAGTTGATGTTGAATTTTTCTTTCTTTTTGCAGTGTGCCGTCATATGGATCTCATTGTGATAACAACCATGTGGTCCACCAGTCAAATCACTGCTCCGCT
Organism: Amphiprion ocellaris; assembly: GCF_022539595.1. Lineage (NCBI taxonomy): Eukaryota > Metazoa > Chordata > Actinopteri > Pomacentridae > Amphiprion > Amphiprion ocellaris. The sequence goes on from NC_072774.1 coordinate 16,891,944, forward strand.
CTCATTGTTCTCTGACTGTTTACCCACAGCTCTGCCACGCAGTGATGCTGCTGAATGTACTGTATATTTGTACTTGCATGTATAGACCTCTGTCTCTTTTATTCTCTGCACTGTCATTTTGCAGTGAGTGTGAGGTCCTGTCGCCCTGCTGCACGTGTCACTGCCATACTCTCGGACACGTCATGGAAATCTGTGCAGGCTCCATGTATGGATCATTAGATCGGACTACCTTTTAAAAAGAAACAACGATTCAAGAGACAAAAAACAGCACATGGACACATTAGAATCCAATAACACTATAAAGCTAGGCCTGGGCCAGAGTAAATAAAGAATATTAACAAACATGCCGAACAGAAAACCACAAAATGATGTTATAAAAATAAGTGTAAAGTATGATTTAAAAAAAAAAAAAAAAAGAACTCTAAGGGCTGTACATGCCTACATTAAAACAGGCTTGATTAAACTAATCCAAGTCAGTTTTTCAATCAAAACCGGCTCTTGTCTTCACATTGCAACACAACAACCAAAGCTAAAATCTTATTTCATGACTCTTGATGTTACACTTATTCAGTTCACATGCACAAATGACATGTTCCCCTTCACTGAGAAATGTGTTTTCCATGTGATTTCTTCACCGTGATGCTGGAAACTAACTTTTCAAAATGACATACAAGAATAGAAACTTGCACTAAAAAGCTGTTTGATCCATCTATTCCTTGTGTTCACCTTGAATCTAAGTTTATCAGGAGGGTTTGGTGACATCCTAATATGTTCAGAAGCCAGTAATGATCCAGTATGTAAATAACTTAAGTGTGATGTGGAAACACCCAATGAACCATGTAGGGATGAACTTTTACAGGGAGGACTAGAGGTACAGTAGAATGTCAAAATAGCTTAACATTTGTTTAAAAAAAAAAAAACAACACAATTTTTATGTCTTAACGCATGCTTGGAGAGGTTTTTTAAGTTCACAAACATACTCTTTGTAAACTGAGGAAACCACACACATATCACATTTTATTTTTTGCTTCCCTTTGTGTACCTTAACTCTTGAGGGAACATTATGAGACTGATCAGACTGGACCACATAACAGTGACAGACTGTAAAGAATACCAGACAGATCAAAGAATCCCAGGTGTCTCCTGTTAAGAATTTTTTAGGCATCTTTCACCACAGTAGCTTGTGAAATCAGCTGTTGCAACACAAAGTAAATCCATGTTTCCAATTATGTATTCATTAGCTTTGCATTGGAATTTTCCCCTCAGAGTATAGTTCAGGTGACTCTATTTTGATGTTTCACCATTTAGAACATATTCACATATGAATGCAGAGAAGTTTAAAGCAAATGCTCGGCTTGAGGTTTTCTTGCAGTAAAAATGACGCAAATCCAAACGTGACTGTATTAATGAAACATTTCTTTTTAATTCCTCTTTCCCATGCCTTGTCTCACCCTCTCTGTTTCTCTCTTGTTGCTCGTTCAGCACACGAGAGCGTGCAGGAAGATGAAGTGAAAGTGTGTTGAAAGTGAATGTTTTTCGCTCGTTTTGTCAGACACACAGGAAGCTGAGAGAGACAGTGGCCTGAACAGAGGAAGTCGGGTTGCTGTGTGTGTGTGTGTGTGTGTGTGTGTGTGTGTGTGTGTGTGTGTGTGTGTGTGTGTGTGTGTGTGTGTGTGTGTGTGCGTGTGTGTGCGTGTGTGTGTGTGTGTGTGTGGTCTGAATGCTGACTGAGCCCTTTCACTGAGCCACTTTACATGCTGCGGCTGCTAAACCTGATTAAAAGCAGCTCAGTGCGGTGCATTAACAGCGTGGGCAGAGAGTCTTTTAACAGAGATTCAATAGACCCAAAAACATTTCAACACTCTAACATTATGTTATGTAATATGTCTTAAAGATATGCATGAAAGGCACACCGCTGGCTTCATGTGGGCTCTGGAGGATAATGGCGGGAGGCACACAAAACATGCAGATCAAACGCCTTTTTGAGCAAAGTCACAATGAATCTGCATTTGGAGATCATAACTTCATGTGTGATGAAAGGGGATGTCGCAGGAGGATATGACACAAATGTGTTTTTGGATTTATTAGCTGGACAGGATGAGCGGCCCACTTGTGGCAGCATGAGGTCATCAATATGTACACAAAACATAAAAACATGGAAATGGAAAATAGGTCAAGTAGCGGCAAAACATTTCAGAACTAAGTTCTAATTCGATTATATCAGTAGCTTTTTATGCAAGTCTTAAGGAGGAGCACTTTCTCTGCCTTGTAGGTGTGTTTTTTCTGGAAATACCTTGAAGCCACACACAGAATCTGACATTTTGCCAGAACAGGTGTAACTGATAATATTAATGATTTGAGTCACAGCAAAGAGCTGTGACTCAATGCTGTAAAAGCTGTAAAAGACACCTGTGAATGTCAAACCCATGTGTCTGTGGAGCAGAGTGATCACTCAAACTTTGGCACGAAGTGCACAAGTGTCCCTCATACCACAGGCTATTTCTCCATCTACTTTTAGCTTCTACTTTCAACTCTGACCTAATGCACTCTTTCTCCAAGAAAATGTATATATTGAGATTTCCACAAACTGAACGCAATGACAAACATGTTGTATAGTGTTCTTATCAGTGTTGCATGTTTATGCTGCCTTTGTTAACAATCATGCAACAAGCTGGTGTATATTTTGATGTTTTTATCTAAATCTAATTTTTACAGCCTCTTATTTCTACTCTGTGGTCAGGATATGTATTTATCTGGACTAAGAGTGAAGGGATAAAGGGTGCTGTGTGCTGGACAGGAGGTAAAGTCTTCAGAGACAGTATTTTCAATTTGGAAGTTTAAGGACGCTTAAATTGCAGTAAGAACCCCGCTGGTGAAAATCAAGGGTTTTTATTAAGTTTTACTTTATTAATACAGTCATATAGTGTTTTTTTGTTTGTTTGTTTGTTTTTAACCTGAGAGAGATTTTAAAGAAATAACCACATTTTATTCAGCTAAACCTCGAGTTAATTTGCATATTACCATAAATGTTTAGCTGTGATTTACTGACATGTGTATAAAATAACCCATACGAAGCTAATAGTGATGGATGCTGTGAGAAAACATACTGATAACTTTGAAGCTGCATAAGTGGAGTTGAAAGTGGATTGTCAGATATCAAAGTTTAAAACAAACAAACAAAAAAAAAAAAATATATATATATATATATATATATATATATATATATATATATATATATATATATATATATATCTTATAATATGAACTTGTCAATTCTGCAGATAAATAGTTGCTCTACACTAAATATCAGTTAAGAGTATTTCATGTTATTTTAGACCAAACGTCAGCATCTGCTTTGGCTTCTTCATCTATTAAACGATGTACAACCTCTCCATCTGACTGCCCCTGCATTATAATACACACCAGATGAGGTTTTTTTTCAGAATTTGATTTGTTTCATACCCTGTTGATAGAAAGCATTTGTCCATGTCCACTAAAAATGCAAAGAAAGCAATTAGGTCAGTTTCAAAGCCCCTTTTCTTTAACAAGCTGTAGCTATTTAAATCCAGTTTATTAGGTTCACCGTCACATGTGCATTTCAGTTTTTGCTCCAATAATCCCACTTCCTCTTCTGCCTCCGTATGTTCCTACACCTCACAGATATTAAATACGTATGAGGTGATGAATATATTGGTCGTCAAAAATGTCACAGCTTGTTTTGGCTGGGAGTCGGTTTTTGGTGGGAAGACCAGCATACGCAAAAACAAACACACGTGGTAACAGATTACTAATTGAAACTGTGGGTGGTTTACAGATCACTTCTGTTCATGTAATTTGCCCATGATTAGGAACAATAGGTCTTATGTAAGAAGACGTTTCTGTGTATATGTGTGTGTGTGTGTGTGTGTGTGTGTGTGTGTGTGTGTGTGTGTGTGTGTATGCAGAGCTGATTAGTCCAGTCAGACAGACGATGCTCTTAAGCCGTCCTGACGAATAGAGGTAACATGTGCTGGCATAGTTTATGTGTGTGTGCTGGGGGTCCCATCTGTTGTGGTCAGTGTATCCAGGAAAGCGCGGAGGCGTGGATGTGAGAGGGCGTGTTGGTCGGAAGCTGGACTTCTTTTTCTTTTTCCTTTGTTTTAACTTCAGTGCAAAACACAAAGTATTGCCTCCAAACAAAATTCTTTTTAGATGAATTGGGGGGGGGGGAATGAAGGACCAGTTCACCTAAATCAGAAGACACCAATTTTCTCCCTATGGCCAAAAATGTATGGCCATTATATTCCTATATAGAATGTTGTTCTTTTGTGTAACTTGCAGACCTCATTGTCAGTAGTTTTAAGAAAAGTGTGGTAGAAAGTAGCTCCTGATGAAAGCTGCACACAGGTCTGTCAACTGTTTCAGTCTGAAGCTGATAATTTGCAACAATCCACTTGCTGACATCCAGGTTTTTTCTTTTGCTTCTGCGTCTGGTTAAATACAACTTTTTTGCTCAGATGAAAACATTTTCAGTTCAAATGGACACCTCCAGAGTGAATCTAAGTCTGCTTAAATCAGTTTATAACTTTTGTTTGCTTTATTATTGCTCTTTGTTTTAGATTTTTGTTCAGTTTGAGGGACATTTCTGTATTATTGCATTTTACGTCTTGTTTTGCTGTCAAAAAATGTTATCATAGCTGATAAATGCTGGTTACTACAGGAATAAATGGTGCTCACATGTAGTAATTGTAAGGTATCATTATTGATTAATGATTAATCATCAAAATAAGATTTCACACACAGTTTCAGTGAAACTTAACTTGCTAAGTAAAATGCTACAACTGAAAATATGACAAAACAGAAAAAGATTCCATCTGTTTAAATTATTTATAGTTACAACTCTTAAAAAAGCACCAGAATGTAGTAAGTAAAAATAATACTAATCTACAGTGAAGGAAAAACTTTTTAGATAATGATTGCTCAATATTTCCAGACCATACTGTTTCTATTTTTAATATATCTGTCTTAAAATAGCAAATGCTTCCTCAGTGCTGCTGTTTTGTCAGACAGCATTTTGTTATGACTAAAACCATTAAATCACCTCCTGTTTGCTGACAAGTTCATTTTTGTATTTTCACTTAATTTAATTTAGGCCCTGAAGTTTATAATGCATACTTTTCAAAATACCCTGCAACCGAAACACTAAAGAATCTTTTGTTACATTTAATGTAAAACATAAATAATTCATAATTTTACACAGTTTGTTTTAATTTTTTGCTTTTTAAACTTTGTATATAATTTACTTTGTGTCTGGTGTTGATGCGTGTAAGAAAGTACGAGAAAAGAAATTTAAAAATACATCAAAAATTTTCTGCTCTGACATGCTTGGGGTATGTCTGCTGAGGGCGCTGATTGACAGCCTTCACACCCCGAACCAAACATGTAAAATGTGAAATCACAAACATGCACTGTAGATATGCAAGATGGTAAACGCTGGACAAATGCATAGGAAAATAGCAAACTATAGGTGCAGTGGCCTGTCCAAAGAAAAATCCTGAACAGCCAAACAAGCAATTATTTTCTGATACGTGTGTTCAGAAACAGATCTCTGAATTTCCTTTACACGGACCTCAAAGGAAAATAACTAAAATCCCACAGAGCAATGCTTTGTTTGAATCAAGCCTTAATTAACTGAAAGCTACTGAGCAATTAGCCAGTAATAGTGGGATGATTTCAGTTGATAACCATCCACAACCAGCGAATTTCACTTCGGCTGTGATTCATGGTCCAAATTACAGTCTAACACATATTAGGTAATTTTCCCATCATTCACTTTGCCATGTGATGATACAGCAGCTCTGATCCAATAAACTGCACATGTCGACATGTGGAGTTTTTCACTCTTATGTTTCTAGGTTGAGTTGTTTGCACACCGGACTTAACCAAGACCAACTGGTCAGATGGTGACTAATGAATACAAACACAGACAAACAGACATATATAAACACAGAGATACTTCTCTCTTTTCGATAGACCGAGCTGACTAATATATAAGACGGGAAAGAACCGAATATACCGCTGACGTCCTTGCTGTACACTTAATCACAGTGTAGTCACCACTTATAGACAGACACTTAAACATATTAGTGCTTTTAGCCAACCAGGGACAGTGACACATAGAAATATGGGGAAAAAAAATGTATACTGCTCTGCTCCATTGTACATTTTACAAAAAATGTATGATGTTTTTTTGTGTGAATGCAAACTACACACACATATACTGTGCTCACATGCGTTAGTGTGAGATATGTCTGTGGTTCATTATTGAGAAACAGCTAAAAGTTCTGTTACTCAATATATGTTTTTGACATTTCGTGTGGGTGTGTGTGCACGCGTTTGTCATCCTAAGCAGGGAACTGAAAGCCACGCAGAAGGTTTTACCCCAAATATAGGCATGAAACGGTCACTGTCAACAAATAGACAGAGAATCATCCATTTCTCATGTTTTTGTTTTCTTTCCTATTAACCATTTCTGGTGGTCTCTCAAACTGGGCTCAGAATCTCTGTATTAGATTAATGCTATGTCATGAGTATAATGTACCTACATCTCCAGAAAGAAATCAAGGAAAATCTGCATATTTTCACAAACATCTTTCTTTCGAAGAAAAAAGCTGAATATGTTTTCCAACATGTCACACGTTCAAACTGGAATGAAAAGCAGAACTTTGAAAGCATGGAAGGGCTTGAAAGTAACAACCTTCTTTGTTCTGACATATTAATTAAAATCTATTTAGCATAAATTAAAATTTTATCAAAAAAGCTTATGAAAGGTTGCATTGCTGCACATTTGTACAAAACAAAAACAATCCATTCCACTGTCCCCCATCTGACATCGTTTTTTGTGTCAAGTAGACATGAAAAGCAGATTAGAATCCCAGATTCATGTAATCATGGGCAAGAAACACTAATTATCTACCCCAGTTAAAACCAAATTTTATATTTCCATTATTTTTGAGATTCAGGTTACTGCAGAAAGCCAACTGCAACCAATTTGCTGAAATCTACATAAATCCATTCCACGTTGAATCAAAAATCTTGAGAAAACACGATTGAATGTGTTCTTGTTCTCTCTTTTGCTTTCTCACACACAAAGTCTTCTGTCAGCATGTCATCCTTTATGTCTGTTACCAGGACGATGCTCCCAATACTCTCCATCTCTCTCTCTGGGTCACAGATAAAAAGCTTCAGTGTAACCTAAGTAGGTAAAGATTCACTCACACACACTCACTACTATAGTCAGTGTCAGTGACCTGAGTGTGTGTGTGTGTGTGTGTTTGTGTTATTATTTTATATGTGCAATAACAGAATGTGCCCATGTGTGCCTTTTTGTCCTATGCATGTGAACATCTGGATGTGCAACATGTGCTCATATGTTAACAGTGTGTATGTGTGTGAGTGAGTGTGACTTCAAAGTGTAGCGGTGCCTTGGCCTTCAGTCAGCTCAGTGTTGATTTCACATGAGATACAGGCCAGTGCCATCACAAAGACACTCTGTGTGTGGATTTTTGTGTGCGCATGAGTAAGTGAGGGAGAGAGACTGATTAAGATTTTGCATTTGTGTGTGCTTCACTGAGACAGAATAGTTGTAACTGGGATGAACTGACGCAGTGCTATAAGAGCAAGAGTTTCAGTATATTTTTTAGCTTTACACACAACATGGAAAGGGAGTGTTGTGCCATTAGTGGCAGGTGGATCCAAGAAGGGCAAAGTGCTGCCTTCCTCAAGGGGCTTCAGGGCAATTCATGGTTTCCACATCCATTTGAAAGCAGACAGGAAACATGCACTTGGCTCTGTAGGTACAAGTCGGTCAGCTACATAGACAGTCACATTGTTCCTCATATCAAACATGGAAAAACACCAAGGACTCCCCTGTTTCTGAAATGCTGTGGCATTGTGGTTATTCCTGAGATGTACAGGGTGTGGATGGAAATAGTGTGGGACTTCTGGAGAATTTAGAACTGTTTACTGTGTTTGGGAATTGGTAATACAAAGCATGTAAGTATAAAGCAAAACATCTCCAACTGCAGCAGTGACTACTTCAGTTCCAGTTCTTCTAATGATTAATTATAAAGGTGCGGATGACTGAGAATCTCCCTGCAGATCCTCTTCTCATAACAAGCATTTATTCCATTCCTTAGCAGCCAGTGCACTTGCAATACATACAACCTGTGCTGTCACAAATCTTCTCATATGGATTTTGGTGGGTGACAAAATTGGCCTTTACAGTGGAGAAAGAGTAGCACTCTGAAACCACCATTCATGTTTTTTTTTAATCATATGGCAGGTCTAACAAAACTCATTTCATGTGTTTTTTGCAAGCATGGGTTCTGAGTTATTTTCCACATGACAGCTGATGAAGCCCTGCTTTGCCAAACTGCCCATGAATTGTGCATTGGGTGATCACAATCAGATCTACCTATTTCTGTAGCCATCCTCATCTTCTTCTCTGGCATGTAGGGATGTCATTACCTTGGCAGAAGTCAAGAAATGACACACAGCGTTACCATTACAGTGATAACGGTACTGCACCCTAGAGACAAGGAGTGCAGGTTGCTGAATTCTTACAACCTCCCTATTCACATGTTTTCTAGCCTACAAATCACCAGAATTGGGCCCAGGTGGTGATGAAACATGAAATGTCTCTGCAGCGTAAATGAAGCTGAAGGCAGAGTGAAATGAGAGCAGATGAGTAAATTAACGTGAGCAGAAACAAGAGAAAATGCTGACATTAAATATTCACAGCTGACACCTTGAGCTGTGAAACTAAATGCCCTCGCCCTCCTTCACTAATCCTTCCTCTTCCCCCTCTCTATCTCTAATCCCCCTCTCTCCCCTCACTCTTCTCGTCATCTGAAACTCTCCCTCAGGTCATCTCACCTTAAGTAATTATTTTTTTTACCTTTGAATCAGATAGTTTTTGGTTAACTAAGTCTGAACTAATTAGTCCTAAGTGTCCCAGGTTTTGTTAGCCTGCTGATTTGGTGACACAGATGCAGTTTTTCTGTGTTCTTTTTTCCATAATCCTGCAGGTTTACTGGTCATTTTCTGTGGTTGGTTTTGATTTTATTCTCAATCTAGGTATTTTCTTGTGCATTGGCCGATGGTATAAAGCAAGAGTTTTTATTTCTAAAGCACACTCTTTGCTTCTTTTGATGCTGCAGCAGCTGCGTCTGCTTGAATATTTTGGTTTTTACATGAACAAGAAAGATCACTCCCCCCTTTTTTTTCATCTCACCATGCCAGCAATCCCATCGTGGTATCCACCTGCTGCACCAGACTCATACCAGGTCTCAGAATTGCAGGATCACGTAACACACACGGGGCCCAGAAAATACTTTTCCCCTAAATACAACAAAAAGAGTGTCAAAATCCTCCCCCCCGAAATGATGGGGAGGAATTATCTAATGTCGATCATGCCGTTATTGTCCAACACTTTCAAAGCCTCTACAAACCACCAGAAAATCTTTGTAATTTTTAGGACAAATAAGATAATTTTTCAATTTTTAATGTTTTAATAAGCTAACAATAGACCAATTTTCCATAAACGTATGTATGTGCATCTTCCCTTTCAGTCCATTTCCTAAATTGGTTTGGAATCAGTGGAGTGTCTCCTGTTTCATTTCTTCTTCTTCTATTTTTCCTCCTTCCCTGTCTCCTCTCCGCTGTCCTTTCCTTCTTTATTTCACGGCAGCTGTCAGTGTCTTGTCAGCATTACAGGACAATGCTGCTTGGTTCAGGTTGCTCTGTGCGTGTGTGTGCGTGTGTGCGTGTGTGTGTTACTGTATTTGTCGTGCTGACATTCCTGCCGCCGCTGGCTGAATGTTCGGCCCTCCACACTCTGCTTATTCAGGCTACTGCTCCAGACCGTGTGGGGGATTAGTGCCTATATGTTTGTGTGTGTGAGCTGGGACATCTTAGACACACGCCTTATCATAACACAGACGGCAGTGCGGCTACGGGGACAAGACAGTGGTTATTTTGAATTGAGGGTGTGTGTTTCTCCTTTGTAAGTCCACCTGGCTGCAGGAGATCCCAGGTGGAACAGCAAGACAAGGAGACGGCCGGGTGTGTGTGTTTGGACAGTAGACTCTATACCTTGTCCATCCCGACAATGTGAGGAATGTCATCGCAGGCCATGCTCTCCGTCAGATCGAAGCACAGTTGTTGGCCGCAGGGAGAAGAAAGAACCACCGACTGAAGATTTACACTCAAGACCTTTAAGGCCGATGACATGCCGCCCGACTTTCAGGGCCGATTATCGCCGTGACATTTGGCCATCGCAGAGGCTGCATTCCAGTCTGAGTCAGTCGAGACAAAATGACTTTTTATCAATGTAACAAAGAAGCAGACACTGTATAGTTATAAACTAGAAAAATACAGGTCTGTATTGTTAGCATCACAGAAGAAAAGAGAGCAAAACGTCTAAAGGCGTCACAAATATCTTCAGGGTCAAGACTCGTAAAGGCGAAACAGAAATAGATCTCATCTTCTATTTGTTCCATTGCACATAAACAAATATGTGCCATCATCTTAAAACTGTAAATTTGTATTAAATTCCATGGTTAAGGTCTTAGTAATTATTGAAACCTACAAACATGAGACACCAAACATGTCAAGACTATTTCGACCAATATAATAGATTTCGTAACGTAATTGTCAGCCACAGAGGAGAATAGGTGACGAAGCAAACAGAAAGAGGCTGGATGAATTTAGAACTTGACATGATTCGAGTTTGCAGTGGTGAAAGTTAGAACTAAATTATTTATTTGAATAATACAATAAAAGATAAGATAAATCTTATAAAACTGTAAATGTTGCCTTTATTTGACTAAATGTATATATAGTACAAACAGCAATACGCACTTATCCAAAATAAATAGTATCATCTTTAGCATCAGCAGTGTCAGTGTTGGTAAATATATTACTGATTAAACTACTTTTTACAACACCAATGGTAGGTTTTTTTATGTTAAAATTTCTCCTCATTCAAATTCTTAATCTGTAAATGAACTAGTTACTATAACTTGGCAATAAACATAGTGAAGTACTAACAAGAAGTGTTACATTTAGATTGCAGTTCTTTTATATATAAACTGCCAAAGGACTTCACACAATGCTGATTCAGCCAATCAGGTTAAAAAGGAAAAAAAAAAAAGTATTCTGGAGTTTTAAATCTAGCGATATTCCTTTGCTGGTGCACTATTAGTGACGTGTTTTACATCAACTAGCAATGAATCGCAGCAATGGAAATGGAGCATACAGTAACAAGGAGTATGTTGGAACTTATGGTTGAAAAACCTAGGAAGCGTGGTAAGAAGTTCCTAATGCTCCAATGAAGAAAGAAAGGATTACAGTCTGAAAAAGGCCTGCATCATAAATAAACACATCATTACTCTCTGTACCCAATAGAGGTAGACAGAAGTTCCACATTGCAAGTTCAAGTAGCAGAAAATGGTAATGCATTGTTATTCTTAAAGGCCACGTATGGTGAAAGTGTGTTTTGTGGTTGTTATAAACTTGGAAGTATAAAATTAGAGTTGTTAACAGTGCCATTCCTGAAGTCCCAACTTAGACTGTCAATCACAGATGCAGATTGCACTCATTAGTTTTCTGAGCAAAACAGCACGTTTAGAACAGTCCAGAACCGTGTGTTCACAGTAAGACTGAAATGAGCAATCTTAGCTGAAAAACTGAAAGACATGTTGTGGGGACATGTGAGACTTTGATTTATTTACTGAAAGGGGGCACAAAATGGGACCATTTCCTACTTTCCACCATTGCTAATTTGGGGATGGAGGCCTACATGTCTGACTAAAGCATCTGTAGACAAAAGATTTGGCTCTCATATCATTTTATACTTATCCTAAAGCCCTAGAGCTGAACTATAAGCTGCCGATTTAAAAAGAAAGAAGAAACCATTTTTGCTGATTCTGTGGTATTACCATCATAAAAGTATTTCAAAATACAGGTTTAGTATTTAACAACACTTTTGTGGTGGCGTTAATGAAGTTAGTAGAGTTGCAAACACACGGTGACACAAGGGCACACATGCTGGTCTGGAAAAGGGAGTCAGTTTTAGAGAGTATTCCTTGAAAACATTGGATTGCAGCTCTGCCTAATATTCAGGTGATGTTCTGGTTACATTATTATATTATTTTAACAGTTCTGCCCTTTATTCTTTAATCATGTTACACTTAAATAAGATGTTATAACATACTTAGTCTTCAGTGAGCTCTATGTGGGGAGTCAAAGTTGTAAGACTTACATCATTTCCAGGAACTGAGCTGAATAATGACAATGAATCTGACTTGTGTCATTTCTTCATGTCAGCAGTGACACTGTGGTTTTTGAATCAACGCATTGCAGCTGTTATTGATGACACTGGTTCTTTGAAGTGAAATGATGGTTGCATTTTTGCAAATCACTCTGAATAAGCCTTCCTCAGCAACATTTTCTCTGATCAGTTCATTTTTAGTATTGGGTCTCTTTTTGGAGTCGATGTTTTCAAAAATTGCCACATTTTGGATTTAAAGTCTTCTTCAGGGGTGTAGTGTGTATGTCCGGCCTTAGATGGTGCTCTCCTCCAGATGAACACACACTCTGTGGGTTCCGTTTGACAACCTGATGGTCACCTTCTCTCTGTTATGAGAGCCTCAGCGTTGCGATCAGGCCACCCTGCCAGGCGACAGCAGGCTCCTTTTGTAGCAATGTGTCACTTTGGTGCCGTTGTCTTATTAGTGTGTGTGTGTGTGTGTGTGTGTGTGTGCGTGCGTGCGTGTGTGTGTGGCGGCTCTGATGGGAAGTAACAGAGTTTCACATTGTCCTCCAGCAACTGCTGTGCCACTGTTTTTACAATCAGGAATTCAGGGACGCAAATCGTTGACAAACCGGTGAAGGGTTTGTTAAACAGACACTTTTTTAATTTGTTTGTTTTGCTTCATTTTTTGGGTCTGCAATTTGTTACTCTTTGGCATTTTTTCTTCAATGTAAGATGTCCTCTACTCAGTTGCTTTTTTGTGTGTGTGTGTGTGTGTGTGTGATCGGTTTAAAAGTTGAAGATATATACACTTAGAGTTGCTAAAATACCAAATGCATGTGACTTACCAGTGCTGGACCACAGAGAAAAAGCAAAGCGCTGCAGCATGGTCAGCTGTCAATCACAACATGTTTGGAGAGACTACAACGGTGCTGCAGGCCCACCCAGCCACTTAACACACGCATAACAATTTGTGAATAGTGTGTTTATATGTCATTAAACTTCATGTGCAAGAAAGTGAAAAACACTCTCACTTAAATCTCCTAATTTCTTAAAATTTTCCAAAGGAAACAGTATTTTACAGGAGTCGTCATTCCTTAGGGTCATGTAGCTAATATCTCCCCATTGTAAATAGCAGGATGATGGCACAGAAGACAGAGAAGGAATCATTAAACATTATAAACATGATTCTCTCTAAAAGTCTCTAAAATTTTGCAACAATCTTTTAAAGTCTGCTTGATGTATTTAATGTTGGTGATCTTAAAAGCAAACGGAAAGTTCTACCACTTCAAGAAGTGGATGCTGAGAGACAGATAAAGAAGGCTGAGAGACAGAAATAAAACTCCTCTGCACACTTTACTCGTGCATTTGTTCAGACATGCTGCTGCCTGACTGTGTGTGTGTGTGTGTGTGTGTGTGTGTGTGTGTGTGTGTGTGTGTGTGTGTGTGTGTGTGTGTGTGTGGCATGCTGTACAGTGTCGGGGCAGATTTACAGCAGGTTTGGCCTTGGGCTGTGTGTGTGATGATTCAGAGCAGGTGTGTGTGTGTGTGTGTGTGTGTGTGTGTGTGTGTGTGTGTGTGTGTGTGGGTGTGTGTGTGTGTGTGTGTGTGTGTGTGTGTGTGTGTACGAAGCTTTCGTCACAGCCAGGTGAAGAGTTCAGAGTTCATTTCGCCCCAGAAGGGAAAGTTAGCCGGCAGCTCGTCACTCTGCTGGCCTCGGATCAGAACGGAACGAGAAAGTGTCAGAGGACAAATAAGAAAAATGGCCGCACTTACACTTTATGCATGTTTGTGTGACACTTCTGTCATGCCAGAACCTCATAACTCCAAAATTAGAATGTCGATGATGTTCAAGTTGCACTTCACCTTTGTCGGAGGATGACAGCATCACTCAGCTATAGTTGAACAACATTGTCTCAACATCAGTATTCAAACCTGTACAAAGTGACTTTATTCCCTGTCATCATTTTATGATGCGTGACAAAGCTCAGTAGCACAAAAAGTTCCTCACTTTGGCATAAGAAATGTGTTTCCTGTAGGAAAACATCAGATAAAGTCTGACATGGATGCAGAGTATTAGACGCAAAAATAATTGACATTTTGTACTGTGAATGATGACATGGTTTCTGTAATTACAAATAAGATAAAATTCATCCTACAGTTTTATGCAAAAATCCCAAATAATCATAGTCAGGATAAACTTACAAACAACTGTGCAATGTGTGTGTGAAATCTTACAATTAAAGCCTAAGGCATAAACTCTGAAAAAAGTTGCATCTATTGTATGTTTTTCATTTAAATTCAAAAGCAAAGAAACATTAAGTATAAATGTGAATTTAAAAAGAATACTATACAACCTGAGTGACGTGCATCCAGTTACAGTAAAAACAGTAAGAAAAGGAACTGAAACAGCACATTTGGTTAACATGATAAGTCCATTGTCAGTATAAGGGACTTTGTAAAGAACAAATTAGGATTAAATAAAGTTTACTGGTTTATTTCACTCAGGAAGACAGATATGCCGTTGAGAAGTCATCTCTCTGTGGTCGCAGCAGGAGGATCCTCATATGATCAACCACTCATGGGGTCACATTTATCCTCCACATCCAACACTGAGGCCAATATCTCTGCCTCATATCATCACCACAACCTCTCTCCGTCTCACTGGAATATTTGATGTTGACTACCAAATCTGTGAGACAAGAACAACTGCATTAAACGAGATGAGATCCTTTAATAATAATTGATTGCATTCATAATCTGCTACATATAATGGATTTCAAACTATTGATTGGTAAATTGAAACTGAAACATGTGAGGTTTATTTTTCTCCATCAAAGTGAAAGAAGAAGTGAGGAGGTTTTGACTGTGTGCAGGTCCATCAGCTGATAACGTATGTTCACGAGGCCACAGTGGAAATGATAGATCTAAAATGTTTCAGAAAACCACTTCTTACTTCTGTTACTGAAAATATGATTCATGCATGTATTTTTTTCTCTCCGTAATTGCACGCCAACATCTAAAATTATGTTTAAGTAATAATTCTAATAATTCTAAATGACAAATAACATTAGAAGCTGGCTTCTTAACAACTACAGGTATTCCAATACATGAGACTCATCTGTTTAATTTTTTACTTCTTTTACTCTTACAGAGGAACATTTTAAAAGAGCAGGGTAGTTCAAATTAAGTATATTTTTGTGACAATACAATTCATCTTGCAAGAGGACACAGATTATTCATATCATAGAAAACAAACACAAAAAAGCTGAAAAGTGCAAACAATCTGCGGTGTAAATAAGAGATCATTTGTAGTCAGGAACCCTTAAATTGTACCGCTGGCTTCACATGTGGTGTTTTTAAAACAGAAAATAATGAGCCCTATATTTACAATATACCCAAAGTAAAGGAATAATGCTGAAAGAAAGATTAGTTTCTGCTGCCAAAGGTGGAGTTTTTTGCATCGGCCTGGATGAAAATCTTTTCTTTAGACTCACTGTTTAAAACTGTTTGGAAAACCAGTTATAAGGCAAAGAACAGTACAGTAGAATATATAGAGATATAAGGTTCAAATGTTTTGTTCTTCAGTGTTTCCATCACTTTCTGAACACTTCTTATTAAC
The DNA here is from genome assembly GCF_022539595.1 of Amphiprion ocellaris. Lineage (NCBI taxonomy): Eukaryota > Metazoa > Chordata > Actinopteri > Pomacentridae > Amphiprion > Amphiprion ocellaris. The sequence goes on from NC_072774.1 coordinate 16,907,861, forward strand.
ACCCAAACTCAGTTCTGATATCTCAGCATTTCCACATCACATTCATCACATTTCTCTCCGTGCTGTTGGAATATTTTTCATTTCCACACCGTTTGGGGGAAAGCAAGAGACTGCATGTGAAAGAGGAAGCTGAAGATAATGAAGATGACAGTATGTTGTTAGCTGGCTGCCAGCCTGTGTATCACTGCTCCAAAAATTAGTTCACATCCGATACAAACCCTCCATTCACCTCTGCGATTTATGACCTGACAGACCTCTTCTTCTTCAGGTCACCCTGTCTGTGAGTCTGTCTGCCAGCCGGGTGGGGCTCCGCACCATCACAACACATGTAATGAGATTAAAGTAACCTGATTACAACAACCAGAGCCTGACAGGTTTACTGTTAAGACAACAAGAGTGCTTTTCTTTACTATTGTGCTTTTGTGGTGTGTGTGAGTTCACGCTAATGCTGTCTTAGTACACGCTAATATTGTGTAAGTACACAGTGAAACCCTTTGTGTGCATATTGAACCTGCATTTGGTTACAACACAGTGTAAAACCATTTAAACGGTGCGAAAAGACCTAAATAGGCAGCTTTGTTGCAACAGCGACCATTAAATTTGTCATACTGACATATGTTTTAACGATTTGCTAATTTGTCCTTTACTCAATTGTGAAAAGTACTTTTTAGAATCCTTCTTGCATAAGAAAAGTTTTCTTTTTCTGCGACATCGGTATCTGAAACATGAAACTAAAACATTTAATGAAAATTTGTTAGGAATCGAATGACTTGCTTAACCAATGAATGAGTAAATTTATGCTCATTCATTGATTGGAGGAAAAGCAAATTAATTAATTCTATGTAAGAATAATTATTCTCCTTACAGTTCAAGATGATGGCTATTAATCATAGAGATGACATCACTGATTCCAAATGTTTATACCAGCAGGTAATCTGTAATGTGTAATAGATTACACCCAGAACCTCCTCCCCATCCTCCTCTGGAGCCTCTAGTCTGACTCAGATGACTGTGTAAATGCTCCATACAAAGAGCCAACCTGCGCACAGCCATAAATAAGGTCCCCCTCCACCCCTGGGTGTGACAGGACAGGTTAAGATGAAAGGTTCCTGTCTGCTAGCTTCCCCTGCAGCTTCTTATTAAAGAGCTTTTAACATGTAAACAGAACAGAGACACACACTCATAAAAAGCAAAGAGGGAGAGAGAGTGTTTGACCCTTCCTTCCTCTCTATCTTGATTTTTGCTCATTCTGTCTCTTGCTTTCTCAGACGTCATCCAGGCAGAGCAAACAATATGCTTTTAGGTCATTTTTTGTGAAGAGTTCAGTCCAGATGAAGGCAAGATGACAACAATGGGAAATTGTTCTGCTCTTTTCTTCTTCATCCTGGTTCGGTTGGCAGACAAAAAAATTGTAGCAACAGCTAAAATTTGGTCAACAAGAGGACAGAATGACACGAACTATAGTCCACATGCTGAACGTACAACAGGTGACATATATCATAGGTGTCATAAACAACGCAGCACCGTGGCTTAAAGTAGATTAAATAAAGTTTAACATTGCATTTCGACATACATGACATTTCGGACGCAGGTGTCCTTTCGAGTGCAAAACAAGTGGCACACCTGTATATGCAAATTAATTAGACCTACAAATTTGTGAGTTTGGTTATATTTAAACATACTTGTGATCACAGACTGTATTCATATTTTCTGTTTCTGTTGCTAGACAATGTACAAAATAGTGATTTGGTTGCTCAAATCGCCATGTTTTCTGATCACAAAGTTATCAGTTTCTTTGCCTGTATTGACATTTATCATAAGTGATCACAGCGAAAGGTAAACATGACAAACAGCTGGCTTCATAGCTTTTCTGCAACACAACTTGGATTTACCTGTCTTGTTAATTTGTTCACATTAAAACTTTATTTGTGTGTTTTGCAAGCTACTTAGCAAATACTTTCCCTCTTTACTCTTTTGGAATCTTTGCTTTTCATCTTTAGCTTCTCATCCATAAATTTAGTCGTTTTTCAACTGTATTTCTGTTATCTGTCATCTGATTTTTAACATTTTAGTTGATTCTCTTTCCCTTTTACATTTATTACATTCACACAGGGAGACAGAAATATGCTCAGTCACTTTGTCGGCTGCTGTGTCAGCAGCATCAGTGCCTGATGGTCCGTCCTACTGAGAACAGCCAGGTAACACACACACTCACACTCAGTCTCTCCTGCTGGGTGGTGTAGACACAACCCCACTGAGCAGGTCGGGTCCTACAATGGATCGACAGCAGGGAAGACACAGTGGTAATCCCTGTTAACATGAGAATGGAGAAGCAGCACACACACTGGCAAAATACTCAGTTCTCATCAGGTGTCCGGGACAAAGATGGCAGACGGATCTCACAGATTCTGTCACTCTCAAGGTCCAAAACTCTAATTTGACCTCGCAGTGATGGAGCACTAGCACACAAACGCACTGAACTTCCGCACATTAACGCATCTTCATTCACTGACTTGTTTAGACAACCTCCCAATCAATCCTTCAACTTGTTCTCCTTAAACAAGACACTTGTGAGTGTGTGTGTGTCTGTATTTCCGTAGAGGTGATTCATAATCACAGGGGTTGGTGGGAAGGATGGGTCCATTTAGGATGGACAGGTGTGACCTTTCATGCCCCCATTTTGGCTCTAATGGCACCGTTGGTCTTCCTGGAGGTTCAATACTCACTTTATCAAAGCTCAGACCACAGAGGTTGGGTTCATTCAGGGCCTGTTTATGGTCTTTCACATTGAATTGGTAAGATGTGCTGTCTGACTGCAGCAACAGTCAAATCTCTGTCATAGTTGTTTCAGTTAGTGACAGAAAGGCAGAGTGAAAAACAAGCTGTAAATGAGGGTCGATTTCTGTACTTTCATAAAATTACAGAAATAGATGGAGGGGTGGGAGGAGGAAGCTGTCCAATGATCCATCAACCAATCTGGATGGAGTATAAACCATGCTTTATACTGACACACGTGTAAAAGTACATACTGTCTGCTCTCAGGTACTCTATTTTTTTGTGTTTGATGAGTTTTAAAGTGATGAACACAAATTTCCAATAAAAGATTTTTTTGTGAGGAGAAGGTCATTCATCATTAAGACCTTTGTAATTTTTTGATTAAGACCTTTGTAATTTTTTGATTAAAGAGTTTCAGTTGAAATAGTTGCTGCCGGATTCTGGAGACGCTTCGATTTCAAACTAAATGCTTCCCATTGATAGTGGGAAGTTCTAAATTCTCTGGAAAACCTGAACTCTGCCCTCCCACTGTGCTCAGCACACCTCAGGAATAATCACATTAACACGGTGCTGCAGCCCAACCTGTAACTAGTTGCCACATACTGTCAAAAGCACAAAGTCCAGCTTTTCAGAACCAGGAGACTGTTTTTCCATGTCTAATATAAGTGGCAATGCAACCATCTGTGTGACAGACAGATGCATACCCATTGTAGTGTGAATAAAATCATGTCTGCTTTCCTCAGGGATGTGGAAACCATGATCCGGCTTTTAAATTTCTTGAATAGGTTCTGCTGAGTCAGCTGTTTGACTCAATTGTTGTACAAACTTTGACTCTTTTTTTGTAGTTCTAAAACACTAAAACTGACTTTCTGGGCAGGGCTGGTTCTGAATATGATGGCGGAAAACTGTCCCAACTAATGTGAGAAATATTTAAAAAGCGACAATTCTTTCTGCTATGACCCTCATCTTTTAATCACTGCAAGGGTTAGAGGTGACAGAAAGTTCTCTAAAGTTCAATCCTTCTCAACTTCTCATCATGCTGCTAAGAAATAATTTTTAGAGCTGAGGCTGGACAGGGAGCGCTGACACTAACAATTCAAAACAAGAGCTCTTGATTGATCTTGTGCATCAGAGAACATCCACAAATATGAATACTATAGTGTGCTATACTATCTCTTAACTGTCATAAGCCTGAAGCTTGCTGGTTTGAAGCACATTGTTCTTTATAGATCTGATTTGGCCATTGTTTACTCATGATGGCAGCAACATTGCAAAGTAAAGTTGTTCAATTCCTCAGTGATCTGTTTTTGCATGATTTTATTCTTCAAGTCCAAGTAGAAGTTACGTCACCGGGTGGAAAAGAAAGCAGCTGTGCTTTCAACTTTGCCTTGTTGCCTCATGGTTTGAGGTTTGGTTAACGAACGAATGGCATTGTGCCGCGACTCACAGGATTTGTCCACGTGTGTGAATAAAGTCTTAGTCTGATGTCGTCTCAGTGTGGACAGAGGATGTGACATGCAAATAGATTTTTTCAAATTGATCTGATGGCCTGATGTAAACACACACACACACACACACACACACACACACACACACACACACACACACACACACACACACACACACACACATTCATAGACACCTTTAAACTGCTTCGACAAAAGCTGAGATAAGATCTATGTAGCTGCCAGGGATGTTACCTCCACTCCACACACACACACACACACACACACACACACACACACACACACGCATTAAGCTCTCTAAGAGGCCTTATGTATCCCAGCAAGATTCATTAACTGGGAACAATGGTTTGCCAACACCCTAGGCAAAACATTACTACTTCTATCCTTAGTGACACACACACACACACACACACACACACACACACACACACACACACACACACACACACAGTCTATTTATCATGCAGACATTATTTATTAGGAAAATGACGTGTTTTCATCTCTATCCTCTGCTGATCAATGTCTTTTTTTTTCTATTTCTGCTTTTTTCTCTCTGAAACACACACACGGTCACACAGAGCTGCAGTTGTGAGTTCAAAGCGCTGCCCCGGGCCGCTGATGGAGGGAGGAAGGGAGGAGCGGGTGAATGAAAGAATGAATGAATGAAAGGAAGGTAGCATACCTGCAGGGGTCAGAACAGGTGAGCTTTAATGGAGCCTTTCCCTTTCAGAGCTTATACACACACACACACACACACACACACACACACACACACACACACACACACATACCTGCATACTGTCGGTCTTTCTCCCTGACCTTTGCCATGGAGTATTTGACTCTAAGGATGAGTGATTTTTGTTTTTCTAAATGCAGTGCTCAGAAAAACTGATTTTTTTATGATTAGCATGTAGCTAAAGCATTACATTGAATATGAGTAAAACCTAATCACATATCTGCTTTATAAATAACAGTTTATGTCATTTTAAAACACTCGTGGGACTTCATGCCTGAGTGATTTTGTTTGTAACCTTTGACCTCTTCGGCGTCTGTTTCCTGTGATGTCAGTGATCTACAGCAGGCGAAGTGTCTTCTCGCTGTTGCGTTTGAGTTTTCATCGATCGAGACCGAAGTAAACATCGACTCATTTTCCAACTTTTATGTTTCAGTGGTTTCCGATGTTGGGTTTAAGTCAAAGACGTGGGGTTTGTGCTTGATGTCAGCGTGCAGTGTGGGAGAAAAGCAGCCCTCTGTCCTCACCTTCCACTCTCAGCTCTCTGATCTCCTCCAGAGGAGAAGATGGAGGAGAGGGGGGCACAGGTGACTCTCTCCCCCAGCAGTCAAGAGTGCCTCCCTGGGGTGCTGACAGTTCCAGGACTCCTCAGGTCACCGCAAAACTAACCGCAGGCTGGATGGCAGGGAGAGTGTGTGGGTGTTATGGTTCTTACAAAAACTGTATTCAGGGAATTTGAGTTCTGCATAATACATCAAAACTTTGCAAAGGTGGAATGCTTCACCTTCTTCCTTTGTCTGCAAACTACTATAGAATATATATTCTGCAATATTTATTTAATTTATTTTATAAAAGGAAAAGGGGGGCGGGGGGGGGGGGGGAGCAGCCCAAGTGTAAAGCAACAAAGAGGGTAGAAACACATGATTTCCACTGGGGAATGCAGGCGATAGGCCTTCTTCTCTTTTCAAAATCATATGTTTGTCCACTACTTTCTCTGTTTCAGTTTTATTCATTCGCCCAAATCTCTGAATGAAAAGAGGTTCTAAACTGATAGAAATGTTCATGTGCTTATTTGGATCACCTTCAATTTTTCCCACATTCTAACAAGTGCTCTATGAAGGCACTTTTTTTTACTACATTCATACTGTCCAGCTGTATGATTGATGGAGATACACAGTCTGAGGAAAAACCCTGCAGACTCAATCATAAGAAAAGCAACCAAGACCTTGAAGAGTGTTCCTATGATTAAGTAATTTTTGCTCATTTTATGCCTTTAGATAGTCGATATAAAGATGACAGGAAAAGAGAGGGCAGATTATATGCAACAAAAGATCTGCAGATAGGGATTGCATTGATAATATAGAAATTTCCACAGAATTTGTGACATTTTATACAGCATGAAAATTAATTAAATTGTGTGTTATTTGCTGTAAATAAATGTACATACATGAAATCTAGGAAATTTGGAAATATGTATGTATATGTATAAGTTCCAGTCTTTTCAAAACAATAAAAAGTGACTATATTTTTTTACTATACACGACTGTTCAAAAGGTTGTAGTCACCCAGATAATTTCATGTTTTCCATGAAAGCTCACACTTTTATTCATATGCTAACATAATTGCACAAGGGTTTTCTAATCATAAGTGTTCCTGGAAATGGGCCTCTGTACCCCTATGTAGAACAGTCATTTACCACATTAACAATGTCTAGACTGTATTTCTAATTAATTTAATGTTATCTTCACTGAAAAAAAAATAGTTTTCTTTCAAAAATAAGAACATTTCTAAGTGACCCCAAACTTTTGAACGGTGATATGTGTCATAGGAGTTCCTAAGAAGAATAAAAGCCTTATTTAAAATTACATTTAGCAAAAGAGTTAATAAAATAATAAAATCAATATTTTGTATTCACTTATTTTGAACACATAACTATGTTTAGGTATAATACATTTGTTTATTTTCTACACATGCTTGAATAAGGTTGATGAAATTAAAGTGAAGATTGTAGTGTGAAGACATTCCTTTTTGTAGTACTTCTTATTGCCATCCAACACCTAAAAAAATATACTTTTGCTTCAAAATTGCAGGTTTTTAAATCATTTTTTCCTATGTGGGAGATGACCTGAAATAACTGGGTTGGGGGCTGGACCCTGGTCTCTCTCTCTCTCTCTCTCTCTCTCTCTCTCTCTGTCTCTCTCTCTCACACACACACACACACACACACACACACACACACACACACACACACACACACACACACACACACACACAAACCCTTCTTTGTGCTTCCAAACTTTCAACAAAGCAAAGAGGAGAAAAAGGCCACTATTTACCTGAACCACCTCTCCGTAAAGAACGAAGTATCAACACCACCTTTCTTTTTTTCTTTTTCTTTTACTGCCCCTTCACCCCTTTATGCCCCCCTCACCCCTGATCGCTTCATTGTCGGAGGGGACAAAGGCAAGGGGAAAGAGGGGAGAGGTAAATGAGGGGAGTTGGTGGGTGTATGGGGGGCAAAACTCACCTGATAAGAGGGTGAATGATCCTGTTCACTGTGGCATGAGGAGGAGAGAAGGAAGAGGGATGTTGAGCTACTACTTCCCCAGAAAAATCGGACATTTTCTGCATCTATGTACCCATATTTTTACTTCATGTTAAACTGTTACAGATAAATATATCTCAAGTTGTTTTTCTTTTCTAAAAAGAGAATGAAAGGAGACATCCATGCTCCTTGTGTGTTGTGTTAAGCTGACGTCAAAGCAGAAAATATCTGAAGCGATTCAGAGGTAAATTAAAACCGAAAAGCACAACGGTAAATAAGGAATGTAAAGTAGACACCAAAAGGAATAATTGTGTGAACAAAAACCTGAAGGCAAATAAAGGCATTGCAAATATGTAAAATAGAAATTCTCAAAAATCAGAGTAAACTTTTACAAACACTACAGTTAAAATGAATTAAGCTCTCTGAGCTTGTACCTCAAGTCTGTTTTTGTAATGTTGGTAAATAAGGAACAAATGCTTTCTCTGCTGTTTGTTTCACTCAAAAGCCCCAAGAAATGTTGAGAAATTCTACGTATTATTAAACAAAAGTAGAAGAAGACTTTCAGCGAATGTAAAATATGATTTGTTGCAATGTTATAATGGTGCATTAGCAACATGTCAACCAACACATCAGCTACATCCTTTGATATCTTGCAGAAATAAATCAAGCAGGGATAAGATTTGTGGACAGCTTGAGTGAAACTCAGATACTTACCAGTTAACAAGAAGTGAGAATTGATAAATTTCCCTATTGCCAAAATGATTTTTATGCATAAAAATGGTCCAAAATGAAGATAAGTTCACATCTAACATTTAAAGTGACCTTGAGGAATGTAAAAGTGAAGATATCAAAAAATTATGCAATCTTTGCTGTGACTGTTCAACCATTGCTTTACACTTAGCACCTGTACCTGCAGTAAAACTGAAGGCTTGTGTCTCAGTTTCTTTTGCCAATTCTTAGACCACTTAGTTTGTTTTCTACTGGAGCCTTTCATCCTCATTTCAGTGACTCTATAGCCAGTTAACAGAGTAACTATCAACCTAGCAGTCACTTGTGCCACTTTGTGCTAACAGACAGACTGCAAACACTGCTGGAGCCACTTTTATGGGGTAGAGAATGAATCACAGTTCAGTGGAAAGAAATGTGACATCAAATTCCAAATGAGTAACCTGTCAAATGAGCGACCACAAAGTAAGCCGTTAGCTATGAGGCTAAGTTAGTTTCACTTACAATGTAAAAAAGAAAAAAATGATCATTTAAAAAAGCGAAAAGAGAGATAGAAGTAAGGAAGAAGCGGCATGATGGAATATATTTATTAACAGGAGCTTTGTGGCTGCATTAATACGTTAAAGTGATGGCATCGTCCACAGCGCTGGAGAAAATCACAGTATACACACGATATTAACTCTTTGCACAAGATTAGACAGTAATACCAAGTGATGCATGGTGCAAAATAATACAATAATTGGCAAAATCTAAACTAGCAGCCCAGTTTATTTCTGATTTCTTAAGCTGTGAAACTGAAGGACGGCTAGAGATGAGGAACACGGTTAGACACGTAGTGCATGTAATCTAACGTGTCACATGGGAATCAGATTGTGCCAGTTGGAGACTTATCTTAATTACTTTATTGTCCTATCTTTATGAGAGATGATTGTTAGTTATAAGAGCTGATAATTATGAAGAGCAAAGTTATATGAGCATCCACATTTGAGATAAAGACAAGGGGAGGAGAGGAAAGTGGGTAAGAATGGAGAGAGGGAAGGGAGCGACGGAGGTGTGGAATTTATATGGTTGGGGCTATAGGTTATGGTGAATTATCCTGAATTAACAGTGTGTTTACTTTAGCTGGGAGGCTGCTGAGTGAAGCGGGTGAAGTTGGGGCGTCAGGTGACCCAACTCTTTGTTATGGAGAGAGGTGGGCTGGCAAACGCAGCCCCACATGACTGGCAGGAATGTCACCTGAACAATGCTGTGATTCTCCACAACAGCAGCGTCCATCATCATTAGAGTTCGGCCGTCGTTGTGAAAAACTGCTGTGAATACCTTTGTTAAGCTGTACTGTCACGTCACTGTGATTCTGACCCTTGACCGCTTCACTGTCACTTCACTGGTTACATCAGTGATGTAAATTAAATATTCTAATATAAAATGTAAAAAATAACACTTTCCCTCTTTAGTTTTTCAATCAACTGCACCCATATTCAAACCTTTATCACACAGTTAAAAGAAAATCTTTCACCTTCATGGATGTTCAAATTTGAACTTCAAGACATCTATTGTTCATCATTTCTGTCTACACCTGAGTCTATTAAAAATACTAATTTTAGCCTTTGCAAAAAAAACTAAACAAGTATGATTCAACCTGTCTTCATAAAAAGTCCACTTATTTTTACAAATTAATCATGATAAATAAACAATTTTTGTACAAGAGTCAAAGAAAACAAGTTTTAATCATAAAGTTTGATTTGCACTGGAAACTGAAATAAATGTAGGGCTTTAACAAGACTTCAAAAGATGGAGATTAATGCAACGTTTTCAGAAAACACTAATCTATCTCATCAGATCGCTTTATCAACCATATGCCAGATACGTAAATATGCAAATCTTACATAACGAGAAACACAATGATTTGCATCACCTCCAGTAGTTTTATTAATTTTCCTTAAAAAAAAAAAACAAAACTGCAGTTATTTTTGATGCAAACACCTAGCCTGCGAGAAAAATCACTTTCAAGCAGACGTGCAAAAGTGGCAGCTCTTATAGTGCGGCTGGCATGGTAAACACAACGGAGATATAACTGGTAGTAATTTCCATAACAGTTAATGGCACATTATTTGTATGGAAATCACTTGTTTTTGCAAATGTTTCTGCAGAAAATGCAGATCAAAGCATGTTCTTTGCACAGACATTCACATCTTTGCTTAAGAAACAGCCTTTATTAATGAGCGATTTCACCGTTTCTTCCTGTTGCTCAGTCTGAGGTTTGTGTCAGGATGTTTTTGACAACGAACAAAACAGAAGTCGAGTATTACAACCAAAACACTGACTGGAAACGCCATTGCAAAGTATGTGTGTATATTTTTGTGCATGCTTTGTATGCGTGTTAATCCTGTCACTGAGTGCTAACATTGTCACACAAAAGTGGGACACACCATAGGTAAATGCAATCCACTACCCTTCATGGTTTGTTTGTGTAGTCGATGCCCCAAAACAGCTAGCATTAGCATTAATGAGCAGAAGAACAAAGGCGGTGAATGGGTCTCTGTTAACATTCGTTCAACTGGCTTTTATTGATACAAGCTCAAAGTCAGCTTAGGTGGAGTCATTAGCCCTTCATTTGCAGCTCTTTAACAGGGGAACATTAGTCTTTGATGTGTGACAGAGGCTTTAATTTATCTGTTTTCTTTAAAAACTTTGCAACGATGCATTTGGAGACAGCAGTAGATAGTCCCTGTCAAGCTTGAGGTGATCAAAATATGCGATAATGAATAAATACTGTTTATTCAAACTCTTTATTAAGCCTTCTTTTAAAAGTAGCACTTAAAAAAACAGTCGATTACTGCTATACATGTACACACTTTTACAGGTTCGAGGAAATACGTCAGTATATTAATCTTACATCAAGTTTTATTAGATTCTGGAGAAACCAGAAGTTATTAGAAGTTATAGTTTACAGATTCATGCAAAGCAAAGTCAGATTATAGATGAAAACACTTTCAATTCAACCTGTGCTGGACTTTTAGGTGCATAAGATTGATTTTAAATTTTGGTGCACAGGATTACTGTGACAGTGGCCCCTGCAGGGGCTGCACAGTGGCGTAGTGGTTAGCACTTTCGCCTTGCAGCGAGAAGGTCCCTGGTTCGCGTCCCGGCTTTCCCGGGATCTTTCTGCATGGAGTTTGCATGTTCTCCCTGTGCATGTGTGGGTTTTCTCCGGGTACTCCGGCTTCCTCCCACAGTCCAAAAATATGCTGAGGTTAATTGATTATTCTAAATTGCCCGTAGGTGTGAATGTGAGAGTGATTGTTTGTCTATATATGTAGCCCTGCGACAGACTGGCGACCTGTCTAGGGTGTCCCCTGCCTTCACCCGAGTCAGCTGGGATAGGCTCCAGCCCCCCCCCGCGACCCTAATGAGGATTAAGCAGAGTATAGATAATGGATGGATGGATGGATGGCCCCTGCAGTCGCTCCACATGTCTGTCTGAATAGGTTGTGGACTTTGAGGAACTTGTAAAACCTCACTGTGACAGTCCATAACTGTCTTTATCTTCATTTTCAAGAAACTGTTACTCAACAGTAAGTTCTCATGAAATAAAGGCAATTTATGATTTTGGAAAAACAGAAACAGTGTTAACAGGTTTCCTCAGCCCTGATGATGTGAAGGTTTTTACACAGCACCACAAAAACCACAAACAGAGATGGTTACTTACTGTACATGAAACTCAATTGCTAAATATGTGCATGATAGCAATTTAGACTAATCAGCCAAAGCTGCCTAAATACAAAGTTTATTTGCAAAATTAACTAAATTTTCTGTAGCATTTGCTCTTCCATGATATGAAGTTCCCAAAGGATAGAAAGGTAATTGAATGAAAGCGTGACACAGTGACAAACACTTTCTTCAAGTGAATACTAATGAGTGCTCTTGGTGCCTCAGAAAACTGAAGTGACTGTAAACTAACATTTATCCAGTCAATTAGCACATGTTAATAGCGCTCCATTAACTTAGACTGAAGTTTGCCAAGGTGTAACCATCAACACTGGTGTGTCAGAGTCCTGTTCTTATTTGGCCTAAAGTTAGGACTGTTTTAACAGTGGAAGAATATAAAATAAATCTGATTCCATAATGAGAAACTGCACGAGATGGGTAAAGTCACAAGGCCATATGGATGAACAAAGATTTGTCTCTCTCAGTCAGTGTTTTTATTAAATTGTCAAGTGAATTTGAAGCAAACCTTTGAAATTAAATCTCATTAGGCTTGTTTCCGTTGACTCCAATTTAAAAAAAAACAAACAAACAAACAAACCAAAAAATTCTGGCTATCTTCAAGAGAAAACTGGAGAGAAGTCTTGTTTATTCTGATTTTGTTTATTCTAATTTTGTTTATTCTGATCGGACAACTAAAGAAGTGTTGTATCTACTCTCAGATGTATGTCACTTTGGATAAAAGTGCCTGCCACTAACTTTTTCTCAAACAATACTTCGAAATTCACATAAAAATGCATCACAAAAAATGACTGGCTTCATTGCTACTTCAGCTTCCACTTACCGAAACAGGCACTGAATCAGGCCAGCAAGAGTCATAAAACAAAACCACAAGCAACTGTCATCTGCAGACACTCAACAACGGTCCTGTCTGGGCAGAGTGTCAGCAGGGCATTCGTGAAGTTTGATGGAAAAGCACTGTAAACTGCCTGTTATCTCTTAAAACTGGACCGAGGGAAAAGTGGGCAGAGCAGAGGAGCTGAGCAGCATGATTAGGACAAATGATCTCACCTGGAGCACATCAGGAGTTGTGAGTGATTCAGGGAAAGGTAATAAAAGGCTCAGAGTGAAGCATCCAGTCTCACTCATTTTCAAGCACAAAAAGAGCTCCAGTTATGGCAGACATCCTGCGTTTAAATGCTGTTCGCCAGCTTGTGTTTTGCCTTATGTTGTGTGTATGTATATGATTTTACTGTCCACTGTGCCATGACAGCTGTGTGAAGTAACACGGTCTTTAATTGGCCTAATGTGGACATACTCAAACTGCCAAGCTGCCTACCACACCCCGTCCAACACATCCAACAATATACATCTAGTGGGTGTTTATAGTGTCGCAATGAGTTCCTCACATGAAAAGTGACTTAAAACAACTGAAAGCCTGACAGATTAAAATTCTTCTGCTCCACACCATGTGGTCAAGCTTGGTCTGAAGTGGGTCTAGATGTTAAATCCGTGTTGAAAAAGTGCAAGGAGGCTCTTTGCTATGTTTTTGCCCCTGGGAAAGTCTGTGTGCTGCCAAAAATATCGTGCATATCGTACACACCTTGTGCACACAGTTTACATGACAACAAATGTGTCAGCATCTGTGTGTGTGCAGACACCCACTGAAGAAAAACAGCCACTCATCAGCTGTCATTATTTGTCTGAATATATCCATCCCTCCAGTTAGTTCTGTTATTTTTTAATAAAGGAAAACAGCATTTTCTCTAGAAACATTCTGGTCTCAGAACCGTTATTGTAGAGTCAATGTAGCTCAGGGAAAAATAAGCAAGATGGCAGATTGTATAATTCACCTGCAAGGCTTTTGGCATCTTATTGCAAATATTTCATTGTGGGCATTGTGTGCATGCTGAAAAGGAGTGTGTAGAAGTTGAACAGTGTGGTATAAATTTTCATTTTTGGACAGGATGTGCTCACTGATGATGTTGATGCTGTTCCAATATCAGATCTTGGTATTTTCTCAGAACTTTCAGAATCCCAAATGCTCTGTGTTGGTGGAACTAGTTGCGGGATGACCTGTCCTGACATTTTACCACACTATTCTCACACATATTCCTTATTTGCAGACTTTCGTCATCTCATTTTGTGATATCTCTGACAGAGAACCAGTTAAGCATCTTGGCCAAGAATTTCTCAAGGAAAAAGCAGGTTGCTCTAATCCGATACTAAATGGCAAAAAACTCATTTTAATTTCTAACAGCAACAAAAATGTTTTTGCACATTACAGTATTTTATTAAAATGATGTATGACTTAATATTTTGTGCAACAATAAGAGTATGTTTCTTTGGCTCTCAATCCTTATCTGTGTATAATCATGTATTTTAGACTACATCCACACTGATACGTTTTCATTTTAAGATGCTGTTTAAAACAAAAAATCTCAGTCTAGACGAGTCTTTTTCAGAAACTGCTTTAGAAATAGTGTCTATCCATACTAGCATTATGACTTAAGGGCTTTAACATACACTGAGCATGTGTGCGCTGGTGTAAATAAGAAGCAGAGGTCATGTGTTATCGAACTTATAAAATAGGGAAAAACATTAAGCAACCCAGTCATGAAGACCGCATGGGTTTGTCAAAATGCAAGCCTCTTTTTTTGGGTTCCTAGAACACAAGAGCACTGCGGATACTATACGGAAATGTAGTACAAGTTGCACATTTTCATTTGAAAATGTGCAAATGTGGATGTGTCCTTAGTGAGTCTCAGACAGCAAGAGCCGGTGTTCAGACGGTGAGCTGCTTACAGATTGGGGGAGTTTTGGGGGCTGTTGTGTTTGCTGAGAAAACCATCAGGCTAATTCTTTCCCAGTTTAATCCACTTGTCTAATTCCAGTGTCTGAGACAGTGAACTGGCCTCAAGGGATTAGAAACGAGGAGAGCGGGACTCGCCAAAACAAAGATGACTCTCCCTGTTACTATTGAAGAACGTGCTTGGACAAATAGAGGCACACTCAGAGATTCAAGTCCCGTGAAGCTCTCGTGTTCATTGCAGCACACAATACAGAAGTGTGCCTCAGAGCAATAAACAAACTGGGGATGATGCGTTTTGTAAAGCCTTACATATGCCTTACAAATTTCAGGATTCCCACTCTACTTCTCTGACCTCTTTGCTGTGATCTTGATCAAACATCTCAACGTTTTCATAGTGAATTCACAGAAAAAAAACAGACCACAGCCCAAATCCTCCACCCAGTCCTAAAAATCCCCCGGGTGCAGCCCCATTCTGTCAATGTAGTCAAACAGCTGAACGAACAGAAGCGACAAACTCCACCCAAAATCCTCAGCACCATTTCTCTTATTGCAATGAAAATGGCTGTCAAAAGACAACAAGACAATGAAAACCTGGATGGGAGTTTCCCTGCTTTTATTTGTTTTGGTAAACTCAGTTTAATCCACTCAAGTCTGAGGTCTTTTGTCTTTGTTTTCATTTCACTGGATCTGCCTTTTTTAAAGAACCGCCTACTAATATTGAGCATTGTATTCAAAATACACTCCAGAGCTTTTCGAGACTGTGTTACTGTTTTGTGTCACAGTTCGGTGCAAATATTTCATGTTACCACTTGCAAAAAGAGACAACTAGTGATTGACATTAAATAATTAAGAGAAAAGAGTTTTAATTGAGCCAAAACTAGAGACTGATTAGTAATGAGATATTGCAAATAAAAGAACATTTGTGTTATTGTATGTGTGTGTGTGTGTGTGTGTGTGTGTGTGTGTGTGTGTGTGTGTGTGTGCACACGTGTGTGTGTGTGCGCGCACCCCCCTTGGGTGTGTCATTCACACACCCATAGGAGGGAAGTATTATTGCGTCTGTTTTGGTGGCAGAAGCATGTGGTAGACGTCTCCTAGCTCCGCAGGTCTTTCCCCCAATTCCCTGCTGATGATTAACTCAGTTAAGCTTCATACACACACACACACACACACACACACACACACGGACTCACAAAATGGTTCACTCCACTACTGTTGTAGGGAATGTCGCACTTCCTTTGAGACATCCTGAATTTTCCTTTCAAGCCAGTGAAATCTGGAAATGCTAACTTTATGAAGATGAAGGATAATTGGATATTTGTAAAATAGATGCACAAATTTTTTCATCACAATAGGTGGACACAAGCAAGGATGTTTTTAATGTACGGCAATTAAATAACGGAAACATCGGAAAAATCCTGAACTTTAATCACATCATCTGACTCAGCAATTAACTTAAGTATAATCTTCAATCTGTCAGGAAGGATAAACAAAACAATGAAAGTTCAGGTTGCAAAAATACATTACTGTCTTTTGAAAGAAAACAAGCTGTAGCGACTATTTCTATACAATTTCTTTTTGTCAAAAACTGAAATGCACATTGTTAGAAAAAATAGTTATCATGTTTTGTAGGACGTGAAAAGTTGTGGGGATCAATTGGGAAAGAAATTAACAGAGAAACTGAGCTGTGAAAAGAATCTAAGTATTTGAATGAAAAATCCAGGACCAGTCATGCACATACTAAGTCATGTAAGCACTGACACACACACACACACACACACACACACACACACACACACACACACACACACACACACACACACACACACACACACACACACACAAAACACACAGTGCACCCCACGCACAGTCACCCCGCCTTACCCCCTGTGTGGTGGCTGCAGGCCCAGATTTGAAAGGGATTTGTTTGACCTGAGGAGGTGTTGGCAGGGGGGACACTGAGTGTGTGTGTGTGTGTGTGTGTGTGTGTGTGTGTGTGTGTGTGTGGGTGAAAGACTCAGACAGACAGTAAAACATATGTCGCTCCCAGAGAGAGGCCATCTTGCTAATTTAGCCACGGCGGCGACTGCAGTGTGTCGGTCAATAGTTTGGATCGTCCACACCCCGAAAATCCACAAACCTGCTGCTTTACAGCTCGCCAGAGGCACGGTGGCAATATGGAGGGGAGGAGGATCCCCGAGATGTGTGTGTGCAAATTCTCCCTTCAAGGCAAAGAGGACTGTAGGAGCTGCTGCCTCTCTGCTCGTCTGTCTGTCTGTCAGCATGTCTGACGTTCTGTCTTGTAATATTTTCTTACAGTGGGAAGACAAGAGTGAAGCGGGAAACAAGAGGGAGGATGTGGGTGAGATTTGTTAGTCTTAGTGGCTGAAACATCCCCAAACAAACAATAATCTACATTTTTTGTATGTATTTTCTCATTTTGATCATCATTCCAAAGATTATTTCTCTACATTTGGGAAAGGGAGAAAACGGATGAAGCGGTCGGCCACTCAGACAAGATTTAAATAAATCCACCAGTTTAACCGTATTATTTTGAATAACGTAAATGAAGGCAATCACACTCGACATTTCCATTATAATCGAGTTTTCCACGGATTCATTGTGGGCAGGCACAGCTCTTTTTTTGTCCAAGACTGTCATGATCACAGGAATACATTTTCCTTGACACATCTTTCCAAGTTCTGCTTTCTGCGATAAACATTTCTCAACACTTTTATAGTCCTTTCTACAGATTTTTTTCACGTGGTTTGTAACAAATGAGGATTTACAGTAGAGAGAACAATGGAAAAAACATAGGAAGTTTAACTCATTTTCACAGTCTTGTTGAATTGCAGGATCTCCACCACATTGTTTGGTCCTTATCTCTCCTCATTTCTGCACAATCCTTTTTCATCTACTTTCCCTGTCTTTCCTCTTTTCTCTCATCTTACCTGTTTTTGCCTTTTTTTCTTCCTTCTTTCTCCACATCCCCTCTTCTGACCTCATCATTTTGTGGCCTTGACTTTCTCTTGTGTCTCCATTGTCCCATTCTTTTATGTCTCCTCCTGTCAATACGTCCAACTATCTCATCTCTTCTTTCAGCCTTCTCACCTTCCCCCTCCTTTCTCCCTTTCTCCTCCCTCCATCTTCCCCCTCTTTGTATTCTTACAGTTTAAAAGGCCTATTTCGGATGCCTTTTTCTTCTCTTTGTTTCCTTTTCCTCTTATTCTTACATTTTGTTCTTCTCTCCAAATTGTGACCCCAAAACTTTCCATTCTCCGTTGTCACTGATGGATGGGTGAGGCGACAGCTTGGTCTGAAGCCCTGGAGGGAAAAGGGGGATGCCGGGCCTTCACTTCACTCTGACACTCACAGAAACACACTGTCCTTAAATAGCTGGACTGTTCCTGGGTTAAACTGGATTGAGGGTGAAACTGCAGCTGCTGTCAGGTGAATAAATATTTCTGTATTGGGTACTTATGTGACTTAAGTTCATGTCCGGTGGCTACGTGGTTTCTGCACAATGCTTCCCAGATATCACAAGTCATTCATCCTGTGTGGGCTGGACTGAAAACCTTCATACCTTGAAAAAGTGTTGTTGTGATTCATTTCCTATCTGTCCAGCTATGGTGGTTATTCCAAATTAGATCTCATTCTCATCTCATAGAGTACAGCTACTGTGTCCCTTGGAGTCACCTTTGAATGCACTGGATACCCTTAAGCCTCATTTCTCAATGCACACATGGCTCAGAAGACCTACAAAATCCTGTGAACATTAGAAATAGATGCTGAGAGTCTGTAGCCAAATATTCTCTGCTGGTGACATGACATTGCCTTTTCTGGCAATGAGAAGTTGACCTTGCAACATATGCCTCACTTAGAGAAGTGGTGTCTGTTAACCTAAACCACGATCTTTTCCTAACCTCATGCAAGTAGTTTCGGTGACTATGTTTAAACCGAGTTAAAACAAAACTAAACGGCAAGCAATAATGAAACTTAAGTCTCAAAATGAGATTAAACTAAATATAAAAAACCATGTTCTGACACAGGACACAAACCTCAGTCTCCTGTGTCCTGTGACTTATATCATCTCTACCCATCCAACTTCCTCAGGAGATGGTGTTAAAGTGGAATAATTCCTATACATCTATTGCTGTTGAACATTGATGTGGGTGACTCAGATACCAAAAGATATCTTGTGTGCAAGTGTCAGATGACAGAGAGGTTGTTATTGGTGCAATCATATTATGGTCATACAAATTTATAAAATTACGAATTGTTTCCAAAAGACTCTGGTGCTGTTGGGGCTGCACAGTTACACAAGTGAAGTAATGGAGTTGTGGAGGTGCATCCAGCAGACTAGTAGCTGTGTTTCAAATAAGGTGCAGTCTGTATTCTGCTAAGTATCTTTAATCAATAAGCAAGTATCTTTATAAGTATCTTTAAGCAATAATTTGAACAGTTTCTGGAAATATGTTTATTCACTTTCTTCCCAAGAAAGTGCCAACTGTTTTTGGCCTGGAGCCGCAATTTCCTGGAGGCTTGTTTTCACCATGTATCTTCCAGGAACTTAGTGAAGGATCCAGTAAGTCTCTGCCCTCTGCCAAGAAGCAGTTTGGCACATTTGAATGGTCTGTAAACAAACAAGTCATAATGTGTGAATTATGAATGGGGATTTTGTTCCCTTTAACAGAGAATCAAGTTCACTGTTTCCTGTTAAACTCTAATGCTAAGCTGAGCTACTTGTCTCATGGATCCAGCTTCATACTGAATAAGTCAGAAGTTGCATTAAATTTCAGCTGACTGAAAATGTATTTGGCAAAATGCTCAATGTATTTATGCTTTGGTGCTGCTTGGATGTCTTACCTCTGATATTTATTTGGCTCTATGGGACCCAGCAAAGGGTAGGTCCCAACAACGCAGCTGCACCCACGAACCAAAACACAGTGACTGACTAAGTATTCATTTTTTTTAAAGAAATTGCAGAGTATTACAATATTTTCTGACCTTTGTGGTACTTCAGATATTTTCCATTTTTCTTGTAGACCATTCCAAGTAAAGACAATTCCAATTTTTCATCCAAATATGGAACATGTCTTCAATTAATTCAGCCCCTTTCATATTTTTACCACAGCTAATTTTAGAAAAACCGCCATTCCCTGTCAACACACTGTGGTTAAATGACTCTCGTTCCCTGAGTCTGAGTCAAAGAGAGAATGTCTACCTGAGCAGGTGACACACACATTTGGCAATGGGGGCTTTCCCAAGCAGCAAACACAACCTCAATTTAAAAGGTTCCAGGACACCACTGATCAAAGAGCAGGACAAAAGGGGGCGTGGTCTTGTGGCTCCGTCAGGTTGCCGCGGGAGACAGTCCCTGAGGAAATGTCGCCGGCGGCTGCCCTGTCGTCAGGGCATAAATTACAGACTTGATGACCAGGTAACTATCACCTGGACTGGCTCGCTCTCTCTCTTCTTGTTTTTTTTTCAGTTCTCTGTCTCTCCACTGTCTTCCACCTCCTTCTCTTTGTTTCTCTTTCTAACAACCCTGGTTTCATAGCTCATAAAAATAATGAAGGTTGTTTTTATTCTGTCTTTAAAAATAAAAATCCTGTGTCACTACATTAAGTATTCTCTTATCTCTTGGCATCTGTCATAAAAGTATTCTGGTGTTTGCGAACACTCCTGTCTGCATACCTCAGCATATCTCTAGTGTGGTGATGTTTTTGTTATTGTGTGGTTTCCTTAGTTCCAAGGAAGAGATCCAAGCAAATTATTACCCATAATGTGCTTACAGTTTAGCAGCAACGGTTTTTGTCTGTTGACAATGGTGTCATGTATGTCAGGACAGATCAATAAGAGGTTTTCTCAGTTTGAGTGAAATAACTTGATCCAGCTCCTTTGTGATGAACTGAAACAGCAACTAAGAGCCAGACATTAACACCAAACATCAGGGCTGGACTTTGCAAGTGCTTGTGGCTGAATGGGAGCAAATTCAGGCAGTCAGGTTCCAAATTTTCAGGGAAAACAAATTCTAACACCAGACAAGTGGAATCTGCTAAAATGTGAATGAAATGCCACATGGTTGTGTTGGATGGGAAAGCTTTAATTTGATTTCTATCTCTCCATCCTCATCAGACCCTCCCTTCCTGAATGGGGAGGCCTCTGAGTTCTTCCAAAGTGTTTTGGAGGCGTGACATGAGCGTAAAATGGCAAAAATCCTGTGAGATAGTGAGGTGGTTGAGGTTAAACAAGCCAGGGAGTCAGGCCAGACAGCGGGGCAAAGCTTTTTCTTCCCTCCCTTTCTCTCGCAT
Source organism: Amphiprion ocellaris (assembly GCF_022539595.1). NCBI lineage: Eukaryota > Metazoa > Chordata > Actinopteri > Pomacentridae > Amphiprion > Amphiprion ocellaris. The sequence continues at coordinate 16,928,937 of NC_072774.1, forward strand.
AAACACATTGTGTAAGATCTGAAGGTAGTTTTACTGCAGGTGTGGTGTAGTTGCACTCTGGCTCTTTAATCAGAGAACAGACAGTGAGCTGAACTCTGAGAACATCTCACAACACAACCAGTGGTGGTCAGATCTTGCATAAACACAACTTAAGTAAAGTTAGAAACAACAATGAAGCAGAAAAAAAAAGTTTTCCACTCAGATAATGTGTAATCTTTGATAGCGTCACAAGAAGAAGCTCCTCTTTATCTGTTCATCTAATGGAAGTACACCGCTGGCAGCAGTCATCTCTGGAGGCTCTTGGTGAAAAACTCGATTACTCAGACTTTCCTGTCAATAAACATCCTGCAAACCTCCAGTAATGTGTTGCTCAATATCTACAAATGTTACTTATTAGTCACACTACTTACACAGATTTTATAACTTTAAATCCCTTCCGTTGTCACACCTATTCTATTGAATCTTAGTTGTTCCACATTTTCCCCTCAGATTTTCCCAGAAGTACCATCATTGTGGGATAATCTCTTTTTTCACACTAGCTGACAACATTGCATATGTAGGGTGTAGACGCAGTAAAATATTTGCATGCTGAACGCTTTGTCGCCTCTGTTCTTGTGCTGTTTTCTTAAAAGTGAAGGACAAATTTGTGCAACAGTTTTCGGCACTTTACATGTTTTGATCCTAACACATCACACTAAACCATCATGGGAGTGTCTGATCAGCCCCACTTGTAATCGTCAACACATAGCTATGACTCCAAGCATAGATCCAGAGTCACTAAGAAGCATCTTTAGTGACAAGAGGAACAAAAAGTAGTGCAACACATGGTACAAACCCCACCCAGCTCTGATCGCAACATCACAGAGTCACTTAAATCTAACCAGGAACTGGGGCAAGCTTTCCAACATGCTTGGAACAACCTATCTGTAAAGAATTCTGAAAAATATGTAAATGTACTAAGAAGTATTGTTGCTCTTTTTAAAGAGAAGCTGTGATCACACAGCTGTGCTTCCACAAAGTATCATTTCTGTAAAACTAAACTGCACTCTTAATTACATTTTCCAGGAAACGTATTTTCTGCCATATTATGTTTGTGACCTAAAATCTATCTATCTATCTATCTATCTATCTATCTATCTATCTATCTATCTATCTATCTATCTATCTATCTATCTATCTATCTATCTATCTATCTATCTATCTATCTATCTATCTATCTATCTATAAGTGTTAACCCAAGAAGGACAATGTATTATTTTGTACCTAACCATGCAGTGTTGGTGCTTAAACCTCAAAGAATGAGTGAAAACTGAAAGTAGACAACAAATGAAGACATAAAAAAAAAATTTGTTGTAAAAGAGCAAGGTAATATTAGCAAAAATACAGTATTTTTATGTGGAAATTCTTTACATTTTCAGTCACTTTTGGTGTTAACAAGTAAATAATATCTTTTTCTGTGATTTTATTAGTTATTATCAGTTGTAAATAAATTGTTTTATTGTTTGGAATTAAAAATTGCAAAATAAAAAAATGTTTACAGTGTAACTTGCTTTGTCCTCTAACGTAAATTTAATGGGGGAGGCAATCCTCAGTCGTAACTCTATGTAAAACATAATGAAGATCATAGTTAATTCAAGAATTTCTTCAAACAAATTAGCTGTTTGTGTTTTTCCCCTTTGGCAAACAATTTTTCCACTACTCCACTCTTCTACCTTTCTCTCTACTTAATGTTAATGTTTGTTTGCCATCTGTCCTTTATTTCCTCTCTTTGTCTTTTTTTTCCTCCACCTCCTTCCTCTTGAATGTTTCTTCCACAGTTTTTCACCCTTTTCCATCTCTTTCACCACTTTTCTCCCTTTCCTCTCTTTGAGCTGACAGCTTGTCTCTCGGGATAGCAGGGATTGTGTGACGCTAATCGGAGCAACAGGGATTACAATCAGCACACACTCGCACATACACACACATCTGTCACAGAGGCAGTTAATAAGTCAATATGTTGACACTGCTCAGGGCCACATGACAGCTCCTCTGGGAAACAGTTTGTGATTGTGTGTAATCAATTCTGAAAACTCGTTTTAATTTATCTCCCAATCTGTATAGTCTAACTGCTTTAATCGCTTTCCAGTGATCGTGGTATCTCCATCTTGGGAGGAAGTCTATAAATCCACCTAGAAATCCTAGAAAATATGCTCCTCATTACTTCAGATCTTTCTTACAAATCATCATGTTTAGACATCTTCCTCATTATCGTCATCTATTTGCTTGTACTGTATAGCTGCAGTATAAACAGGAACTGTTAGCAGCTAATTCATGGCTTTTCATGGCGTACGTTAATCAAACATGTAAACCAAAATAAGCTTTAAAAATGAAACTAAGGACAGTCACGAAACCTCTTGAATTTCATTTATGCTCCCATGATGACAGGTGAGAGCAGCCATACAGTCTTTTCAAGCGTGAGGCAGCTCTTGCTCGGAATCAAGGTACCAAAAAAACATCTGACTAGTGAAAAGAAATGAAACATATTGATGACAATTGGTAAAGGTAAAGTGAATGTAGAAAGATAGAGCTGACATTAGTAGTTTCATAAAAATGTGTGAGCCACAGCAGTTCAGCAAAGTGGTCATTACACACAGGTAAGGTAAGCAGTCCAGCCTGAGGGTACGACACGCAGCAGAAAAAATAAGAAAAACGTCAACATTTTTAAAATATGCTGGAAATCTGAAACCACCTTTATGTAAGACCGGTACTACCAAGCAGGACTTCAGCTTATTGAGGTAACTTCAGTTTTAACTCCAGGATTTCTGCACCATTGTGGTGGTATGCTTCTTAATGGGATACATCTTCTTGATATTGATTATTCCACTGGTATTTATTACTGAGAATATTCAATGAATAACATTAATTTAACCTTGATTTGGCCAAAAAATTATAGTGATATAAGCAGCTGCTAATATACCTTTCCACTTGATTAACAGTCTTCTACCTGCACTTCTGTCTTGCATCATTTGCAGCAGCGGCTCTTATTACCTTCATAGATTTTTAGATTCATTGTCGCTCTCCATGAAAACAGCCTATTGAGTAAAGTAGGCAACACACAATTGCTTCATTTTGTGCAGAAGAAGAGTCAGATGATGCTTTCAATGCCCCCTTTCACAGAGTTTGAAAGAGAAAGCCTGAGTTAGCAAAGAAAGTTGATAAACACCTTTGTGATAGCTGTTATCTCTGACTTGGGCTTTGGTTTTTGTCATAGCAGAACAGCCTTCTGGTCCCACACTCAAGGGTGGCAACAATCATACCAACTTTACTCAGCGAATGGCTAGGCTTGCTCAGGTGTGAAAATAAGCAGGATTTGAACCTCTTTCTTTCTGAACTTTTCTATTTCTATCCTTTATCGCTCACATACAGTCAAGCACAACATCATGAATGCAATGATGAGAAGACTGTCAAAATGCATCAGAAAAACAAAGACACACAACAGAAAAAAACCTTCAAAAAAGAGGCAGTATGATATCGCCAGGAGGAAACTGTGACAGCAGGCCATTCAGAATAAATCTCCTGCTTGGCATTTGTGTGTGGCCATGCAGAGCAGGTATAAACACACATACATTTCAATGTAAATTAATTAATAGAACAAATATTATTGATACAAATACGATAATAAAACCAGCAAAGAGAGGACATCACATGAAAGCAGGTCTGTAAAAATGGGCTTTAGAGGTGATTTTAAAGAAGACACTGATTCTTCAGCCTCTCCTCAGGTAAGACATTATAAACCAAGGGGCCCTGATGGCAAATGCACGGTTACCCTTTGATTTAAGCCTCGACTTTGGAGCAATAAGAAGGAGCCCTAGCTGAGGATCCAACACAAATGGAGTCACATCTCTGTGTGTTACATAACTTGGGGTCAGACCCTGACGAGCCTTAAATGTGATCAGTAAAAACTTCAAATCGAACAGGAAGCCAATGGAGAGAATCCACGATGCATGCCACCTCTTACAACTGGTTAAGATGCCGAGCTGCTGCTTTCTGAACAAGTTGGATGAAAGAGAGTAACTTAATGTTGATTACAGAAAGGAGAAACTTTGTGCATGAATTACTTTTTCCAGGTGGGAGTATGAGAGAAATAACTTGAGTGAGGAAATGGTTCTCATTTGTAAGAAGCAGGACTGGACAACTTTTTTGATCTGTGCTTCAAAGTTGAGTCAAAAGTATTCCCAGATTTCAGGGGTTTATGTTAGTGGACAAATGACCAAAGCTGTTATTAATGAGATAGATTTTTGAGCAATATGTGTTCTGATTTTGAGATGATAAACTTATTTCTGCAACACAAAGTCACAAAGTGTATTTGTTCGAACTTTCCCCTCGTTTTTCTTGTATACTTGTGACAGTGTGTAGAAAGAAGAGACTGCTTTGTTTTAATGACAAACAGGCTGAGAACTACTGGGCTAAATAGCTGTTAAACATTCACTTGGTTGATTTACTGGAGATAAAAAGCAGAATTTTCCATATAAAACCAGTCCAGGCCAAACTCAAGGCTAAAATCCAGTCCCACTTTACTGTGTGACCTTTAACCCCAGAGGCCAGAGAGGAAGTGCTTAGTAAACAGGCAGGAGGACAGTAGATAGCATCTGAGGCTGATTCAATCACTGCACCGTGGGAAACACACACGCAAACACAAACAGCCACTTTGCCTTTAAGACGACAACGTAGGAAGGAGCATCTAAGTGGCCGTTTCCATGGAAACAATGACCGCCGCCCGAGCCATAACCCTGTCTGTACATGAACTTTTACCTCAGAACTTGCAAGCGTATATGTGTGTGTGTGTGTGTGTGTGTGTGTGTGTGTGTGTGTGTGTGTGTGTGTGTGTGTGTGTGTACGTTGCACAGTCAGCAAACACACACTGGCGCAGATTTTGTCTCTCCTCCCCCCGGACTCGGCATGTGGTCCGACTTGAGAAAGTGGACAATACAAACACACTTCAAAAGCACACACGCTTTCTTTCAACAGTGCTCTTCGGATGACAAAACATTTCCTCACTGTCTCCACAAGAAAATTTTCCGACCTCCCCTCGCCGTTGATGGATGTTGCCGTGGAGTCGGTCAGCGCTGTGTGTCGGAAGTGTATTCAGGGTTTTATGCACTCTGTGTTTGGACTGCGGCCTCTTGTTAACGTCCCTCTGGCTACAAACATGATGACATGTGATTTATGGAAATGAGCCATGGAGGAAACACAGCGGGATAAATCAAACGCGCCCGACCTGTGCGACGCATGTTTCGCTTTGTGTGCGTGTGAGAGACGGCAAAAGAGAAGAAAACTAATAAAAAGAGACACAGAGGGAAAGTGTGTGAGATTGATGGGCTTTTTGGCTCTTTTGATGTTCTTTAATGTAGCCAAGTAGGGAAAAGAGGCCGTAAATCCACGTGCAGATGGGACTAAAAGTAGAGTGGCTCAGAAGTATTACCCATGCTCCAAATCTGGTCGATGTTTGACCAACAAGCTCTCAGAAAGTTCTGTCAAAAACACTTTTTTTTCTAACTTATAGAACATTAAGGCCTGGTCACAAAAACAAGTGCACTTCTATAATTTGTTCTTCTGGCATTTCTGTTTAAAACTAAGCAAAATTAGGTCCTGAATGTACATGTACTAATTAGTCAACATTTATTAAATTCCTTTTTTATGTTTTTTTTTTTTTTACTGAATGCTACTTAAATAATTATACTTTAGTCACCTTTTTCACTTCAATCAAACATATATTTCTTGGCAGTTTTAAATAAAATCCACTCAGCTTTGATTGTGATGACTGATAGTTGTGTCCCATGTGGTGTTTCATCAAAGACTCATGCAATTCCCTGTGTTCCTTAAAATGGAAAGACTGAACCGACGCAACATAAACGACTCTCTGTATTTATAAAGTAGAGTTCATTGCTCTCCAGACTGTAATTGGAGCACACTCCTGATTCGTAAACAAGATCTGAGACACGTATTTCACTTGAATCCTCCAACATTTCCTGTACTCTCCCCTTTTGTAATTATAGCAATTATTTTTACATTGTTTATGCCTTTGGCCATTGTTTTGAGAGCAGAAGATCTTCTTGACCCTCCTCAGCTTCATTTGGAAAATTCCCTCTTGAACTGTTTGTTAACACTTTCCTTACATAACAAGATGTTGTGAAGCATTCACAGGGTTCCTGCGAGGAGAAAGGCCAGCCGGTTCACCCTCTTCTCAACCCACTATGGATCAGAGCATCAACCATTATCTGCTTAACTTGGAATATCTCAAAGAGCCAAATCTTGAAGGGGCCTCTACAATCCTGTGTTGATGCGTGCGTACGTGCACAAATGCATAGTGTGTGCACGTGTAAAAATGCAGGTAAAGATGCAGATAGTCCTCCTGACCTTGCAGGGTTTAGGCTCTGGGTTGGGTATTAGTGGGTTAAAATCACCCTAAAGGTTGACAAGAATGACCTCGGTCACCTTACAAACTGTCCAAAGAACCCACTGACCCTCCTGAACCAGATTACAGTGTGTGAGTGGAGGAGGGTCGAGAATGAGGACGACCGTGCATGAAGACCTTTGGTCAGTTTTATAACCATCCTACCTTTAAAAACGTGCACTATGCAACCTCATACTGCTGTAAAGATTGACAGAGTGAAGTATTTCAATAAAATCGGTGAGTTTATGTGGTGCATAAGTAAGTCATATTATATATTTTGTTGTGAATCATTAAACTTTGAAGATGCAAGATGACACAATGCATATCATATAGTATATGTAAACTGTCTGAAATAATAATGGTACAGCACATCAAATGGCAACATTTATTACTAATGTAGCACATGATCACATAATAAACAATATTAAAAATAAACTGCATTATGTAAGATTTTTACATTTGTATGCAGGAAACTCACCTTATTTTTGGAGTTGTTCTTTGTTTTCAACAGGTTTTGTATAGAATGACTGTTTATCCGAAGAATCTGCAAATCTGTCCTTTTCGTTTAAAGTCACATTTTCTGAACATTTGGAAAGATATTTAGGCTGTATATTACCTCTTTAGGTACCTAGTATGACTGAACTTGTTCAGGTGGAAATTTGGCCTCACAGAAAGAAAAATGTTATCATAGAGCTTTGGGTCTTCTTTAAATGGAGAGAATCATAAAGAATACAATCTAGAGAGCAGAGAACAAAGATAACATACTTGTCAACAAAAAGTATTCACTCTCATGAAGGGAAGATCCTGTATATTTTATAAAACAGAAAGTTATCATCAAAAGAGACACCAAAAAGAGGATTATTTTTTTACTATTCTGAAATAATAATGATGTGAAAGCACATTTTTTTAAAACCTTGTTGTATCAAATAATGTAACACAGGAGTAAGTGGAACATCCAAGCAGGCTTTTCATAAAAGCATACCACGAATTAAAGCATATTAGAACAAAATGAACTCAGAGGGAAAACTGAACACTTGTCAAATATTTGTGATTAGGAGACAGTGACACGCTCAGCTGTCATGGGCATCTCCTGAGAGTCTTAGGAGGACCTTCCATCAGGGGATGAACTGAATGAACTCCCAATGACCTTCAATTGTCCTTTAGCCACAGACAGAGACCACAAAGCTGCAACAACTCTCGATTGGTTCGCTTTTCTTGTTAAAGCCGTCATGATCGCATTTCACCGGCTTGTGGGTTCTCCGACAGAGCCATTGTGGGTAAATGTGAACTCACTCTCTCACGCAAACACACGCATGCTGAGGTAAATACATTTGTCCTGAGCTCTGATACGTGACGGACTAGGAAGAACTGGGGCTTGAGAGTACTGTGATGAACTACTTGTAGATTACGCTCGTGTGTGGTGGACAGAGGTGTGAGTCCGTGTGTAATTCAGTCCTTAATGTATGTTTCTGAATTTGGTACATATGTTTTATGTGTATGACTGATTTTGTCCACTACTGTCAATGTGTAAATGTGTGCTGTGTACATCTGTGTGCATGTCAGTGTGTGTGTGTGTGTGTCTGTGTGTCCATACATGTGTGTCTCCAGTAGGTTTAATCAGAGAAGGCCTTGTCCAGGATAAATTTGTGGTGCCTGTCCTCCCAATTCATCCTCAGTGCGCTGGCCTTGGGCCACTAATGAAACCCACCAAGGTTACCCAGATACAACACCACACACACACACACACACGCACACACACATGCACACTTCTTCTAGTACATCTTCATTTCATCCTTCCTTCCCACCAGTTCAGTTTCTTTCTTTTTTTTTTTGGGGGGGGGGGGGGGTGGGGGTGGTGTTAGTCTGCCTTTTAAGCTGAAAAATATGATCCTTAAATAGAAAGTCCATTTTCCACTGATCAACATCCTCCCTAAAACGTCCTTTCATTTACTCTTGAGTTCACACTGAAAAAAGGATTGTAACAGATAACATAACAAATAATATAATTTCCAGACCCTCCAATTATATTCAGCATATTTAAAATGTCTTTCAGCACTACACGCTGTATTCTTTGATCTCCATACTGTCTTAAAAAACGGAACCAACAAAATAAAATACAATAGTGGACCAATAGGGTCTGACTTTGCTTCCAACATTATATTGATGAATAGCTCAGCAACTGTAAAGATGAGATTAAAAGGCTGATCAGATGAAAGGTAACGGAACCTTTATGTAAGTTTAGTCAAAGTATCCATTCGTGATTGTGCAAATACAAAGTAGTTGTAGTTTCTTGGAACTATAAACATGCAAAACAAATTTCACATCAATTTGGCTTTAGTTTTAAGGATATCAAACATGAGCTGTACGTGAATCATATCCCTTTTCTTTATCATCATTATTCGCTTGTAATTTGTCTGACTAAACTGCAGTGAACCACAAGCAAAAAAAGAGGGAGGAGATCTGAGAGTGAAGGAAAGTGAAATGAGCAGAAAGATGAAGCATGTACACAAGGGAGAGAGGGGGAGAAAGAATAAAAAGAAAGATGGAGAGTAAGGCAGAGAAAGTCCAGGATGAAAAGAGGACACAAGGGTGAGTGAGCAAGGAATAAAGAGAGCAGAGAGAGAGAGAGAGAGACGGGGGACAGATTTCCCAAGGGGGTGATGGAGGGGTGAGGGGCAGCTTCCCACTAAGAGCAACACACACACATATACACGCATGGACACACACTGTCCTCAGTAATTAGACTTCATTAGCGACCGTCGGATGAGACTAATCAGGGTGTGTTGTTGTTGGAGATTGAAGGAAGCTGTGTGTGTGTGTGTGTGTGTGTGTGTGTGTGTGTGTGTGTGTGTGTGTGTGTGTGTGTGTGTGTGTGTGTGTGTGTGTGTGTGTGTGTGATTTACTGGTGGGGCTCAGCTGAGTCTGAGGAGTGATCAGAGTCCCAATCAGACCCCATAACACACACACACACACACACACACACACACACACATATACACACACACACTCATCTGGTCAGCTGACGTAATCTGTCATCTGTTTAGATGCCACAGGTTGTCAGTTGAACAGCAGGTTATGCGTGCCTGTGTGTGTGTGTGTGTGTGTGTGTGTGTGTGTGTGTGTGCGTGTGTGTGACCTTGTGTAAATGACAGCTTCAATACAGATGATACACATATCATCACTGCTGCTAAAAATGATTTCTCTCCAGGTATAACGTGTGCAAGGATAAAAAAATAAATAAAAAAAGAGGGGCCAAGGAATAGCTTCATCACTAACACAGCATGGTGGATTTTCTCACACACAATGTTTTTGTTTGTACATGTGGAGGAAAACCTGCTGCATTACATGATGCATCAACTTGTACATAAAGAAGTCTTTCTTTCTTTCTTTCTTTGCAAACAAGTTGTAAGATTGCTGGCACCAGTGTCTGTCAAAGTGATGCATTTTACATAGATTTACTTTGTGTAATTGTTGCTATATTTGAACATAAGACATTTACATAAAGAATCACAATGTTTGTCCAGTATTTGCCACTTTGTGCACAGAAGGGGTAGTGTCACTGGGGAGGATTTGCAAATTTAAAAAAGCAACAAATGAAAAGGTTATCACTGAAGAAGGGTATTTTCTCTTGTAACAAATGACATCAGTGGTGGATTTTAAAACATATGTTGAAGTTTAAATAATTCACTCAGTGAATTATAATAAAGGCTCCCACCCATGTGATCATTCATTATGTACTGTCGATGGAAAATTCTGCTGCATATTTTGTAATCTTTCTGCATACGTGTCCGAAATGGGTATGTGTGACGTAAAGGTTAAGGCTGTCAGATCATCCATGAGCAGCGCAAAATGCTGCTTTCCATCGATGAAGCCCAAGCACAGTGGGAAGTTCTACAATCTCCAGAAATCCTGTGCTATATCCACCCACTGTATTCGACACGCCTCAGGAGTTTTCACATACATGGTGTTTAAGACCAATGTGTGAGTAACTGGTACATCCTGTAAAATGATCCTGAGTGTTTGTTTGCTTCCAACATGAGAGGCAATGTGACCATTTGTGTGGACTTATTCTAATACAGAGCCAGAAATCATAAATTGGCTCTTAAGGTGCCATGCCTGCATACTGCCACATCTGAAAGCGCATTTTACATTAACATATGCTGAGTATTTGGGTCCTGCTGTAAACACAAAGCAAGGGGTTCATTGCTTAGTTGTTGACAGTGGATCCTTTGGTTACTCTGGGAGTATGACAAGGAAATGACATGCAGGACATTTAAGATTAAGATTTTCTGCATCATTGTTTCCAAACGACTCCAACTCTGCGCCTTGAACGCAACATAATCCTAGCAGAAGTTGTGCATTTCAAAATGAAAATGTGTTATTGTGAACATAGCATTACTATCAGGATTAGTGAGATTGTAGCTGTCCTCTACTGATGTGGACACCATTAAGCATACAGACGCTGTCATGGTGCCCAGAAACATCCAACAGCAACTCAGCAGTCTTTGTTTTTTGCTCATTCTTTGGCCTAACTGTCCATATATGCTGGTGTGTGCTACCCATTTAAAGGTTTCCAGCTGACAGCCAGATTTAATGCAGAATTTATGCCATTTAGACATACACTCACGTACATGAACAGTTTTGAAAAACACAGACACAAGCGCAGTTTTTTGCTGACACAGATGTGGTTTTGTCAGTTGTCTTGTCGGCTGGCTCAGATCTTCAGGGTCCAACGAGAGTCGAATGCCGGGGTTGACACACACACAAACATGCACATAAATAGGCATATACGCACACTCTCATATATTAACACACATTATTACAGGCACACACACACTTTGTAGCAGGCTCTTTTTACAAATACACAAAGGCAGCTCATCCTCGCCACGCTCCAGGAGTGACAGATCGATTCCCAGGACAGCTGTTGCTCAGACAGGTGTGTGTGTGTGTGTGTGTGTGTGTGTGTGTGTGTGTGTGTGTGTGTGTGTGTGTGTGTGTGTGTGTGTGTGTGTGTGTGTGTGTGTGTGTGTGTGTGTGTGTGTGTGTGTGTCTTCTTCCTTTCACACTTTAAAAGAAAGACAAGAACTCAGAGAATTTTCTCTCCCTCTTCTCTCCCTTTCAGTCTCTCCAGGATTCTGTTTCCAGACACATTTCAAATCACTACTTACTGCTTGAATTCATATTAATCTGTGAGGATGATGTTACTATTTTAATATTAATAACTATATTAATGTAGTTTATACATGACAATATATGTTTATTTGGTTGAACTGTATATATTTTTTGTGTGTATGAGCAGTTTCTCCATATCTTAATATGGACACAGTAAAATTATTTAATATTATGAAAATTATTATACATTGTTGTGGAAGAGTTAATTTATTTATTTCTGTGTTTAACTAACTCTCAGTTTATGTTTTCATGCTAAACCCTTCACAAAGCAGGGTTACTTAAATTTATATTTCATATGTTAAAATGACGTAAAAATAATTAAAATAAAAAAACATATAAGCAACAATTGTTTCACAATAAAAAAAAGTTTAAATGCTCATTAGTTCTGATACTCAGAATATTTTTGTATCTGGAACTCACTTTTGTATCTGCAGAACAATTTCCTTTTTTTAAAATTTCTTTCTGCACAGAGACTTAAAATCCACCTGCTGCGAGCTAACTTCTCAGATAAGGTTTCTGTCAAACAATCAGTCAAGATCAAAACTTTATGATGAACATGTCACTGCCTGACAAAGAAAACACATCTGAGCACCGATCGGTTTCTTGTGCCTTTAAACGGCAGCCTGAAGTAGCGCCATAATGCCCACACCTGCCCCCACCCCCTCCCTTCACCTTGACTTGTGTATTCAGTTGCAGCCTTTTACTGCCTGTAAAAGCAGCATGAGGACCGCTGTCAACTTTGACCCCTGCGACAAGACAGGAATAGAGACACAGTCAGAGGTCGCACACACCCTGTCCTTTGTCTTTTTTGTCTGTGTATTCATGGGTGTGCTTCTGTGCTTCTTAAAACTGTAGAGTAGTGGTGAAACAGTTAGTTAATGAATCAGTTATTTCACCAGGTGAAATCAAACCACAGCATCACATCTGTTGATTCCACACTTTAAAATCATTACCTGATCATCTTTAATATCATCGCAAATTCAGTGTCTTCATCTTTATTTTCGCCATCTGGCGATATCGCCTTGAGTTCTGAGAACTTCCACCATCCACTACTTTGTGGGAATGGAAGATAAACTGAAAAGCTAATTAATAGTTAAAGTGTTAGTTGCAGCCCTAGAGAGACAATATAAACTCGCGCTCTCCAGAGGCCTTAAGCAAATTTGCATTATTATATCAGTTCAATCCGTCCAACCTTCTTAGGTCATGTGAACAGTAGCAGCCCAGTTTACACACCAAAAGGCAGCATGAATATAGGTCATTAGGTAATGCTTTGAATTTACAACTCATTACAGATCTACATGGGTAAAAATTACATAAATGTTATTCTCCACGTCTGTGAGCTTGTGTATGTACCCTTCCATAGGTATCTACAACCTTGCCAAAAAATTTGGACTGTAGTGACTGTACACTTGAATAGAAATCTGTGGAAATGCAAGACAAAGCAGTCCACTGTTGTGCAGAAACGGATTTTCCAATTGCTTAATTTGCCAGTCAGTCGCTTAATAACAACTGTGTGGACTGGCTGGCTGAAATGTTGTTACAAAATTTTGCCCAAACAGAAGTCTTTCAAAAGTTCTAAAGTTAAAATAAATTCAGAGATGGATACACGCGGGTTCTAATTCACTTAATTATTGCTGTGTGTGTGTGTGCGTGCGTGTGTGTGTGCGTGTGTGTGTGTGAAGTGAAGGTGCTTTGGTGCTAAGCAGAGAACAGACGGGTGTGAAAGCCGATCTGCACTGTGGCTGATCAGGAGAGAGAGAAAGAGGGAGGATTGAAAATCGACAGCAGCAGCATAGCTTTCACTGCCAACATCACGGAGTGTGTGTGTGTGTGTGTGTGTGTGTGTGTGTGTGTGTGCGCACGTGTGTGTGGTAACAGAACAGCTATAAAAAGACTAGAGTTACTGAACACAAGGTGGGGTGAAAAAAAGGAGAAAGAACAACAATAGCTGATACTCTCACACACACACACACACACACACACACACACACACACACACACACACACACACTCCGGGGCACACTTTGACCCCATCAGCTGCCATCCTGCTTGCTTTGGGCTTCGTGCCGCATGACAGGTGAGCTAGCTCACGGATGGCCGCCTGGGATAGCTGGGACGCTTCGCATTTCACAAACACACACTGACCCGCACCGACAAAGAGGGTTTAAAGCATTCATATGTACAGGCATACACTGAGGCACAAGGCCAGGGCCGGGTCGGGGCCGAAACAAACACACATGCACACACTCCCCACTCCCTGCATTCCTACATATGTCAATTGTGTAATTAAAAGGCTCGCACCTCTTTGTCACTCTCACTGTGACACACATTGATCCTCCATGGTAGCCAGCTCTGTTGAAAAGAGGACAATATATAGAAATTCAAAAACACAATTACATATCTAAAATCCACAATAATACCTTTATGGAAGAAATATGGATTTGTCTATCTAGAATGTGAAATGTTGGTGAGATCTAGTTTAGGAAGTTGTTGGCTTCCCAAAAATCTGCATAACAGCACTGGAGATAAGGAAGTTTCTATTGCCTTAGTCTGTCATTGTTGAGGTGTGTCCAGCAGGAGCTATTTAGTCATTTCAGCAGGCTTAACTTATTGTCATATACAGGCAGCTAAGAGGAAGCTCTCTGATTTGTCATCCAGCAGAAGCATACATTGAATTGATCAATTTAATGTAGTTGCAGCCTAATTTTAACTGCAGGTTTTTCTTTTCACAAGTCAAAAATAACAACCTAATCAACAACTGTGACTTTTGTCAGACATATTTCAAATTCGTCGTTTAAGCTAATCCCCAATCCTAAACTGTGAGCAGATTTGTTGAGAATGGTGAGCTGGTGTGGTTTGCTTCACTTTCTATTAGTTTTTTGCCCAATGCTACTGACAGATTTTTTTAAGTTTTATATGTAGAATGTTTGTGCACGTTGGTCAGTTGAGGCCTTTCTGGTATGTTAAAGTGTCCCATCTTCAGAAGACATTAGCACACACATGCTTTATAGCTGTGGCCTTTGTCAGTTGTCATCATGCTCAGACTGGGTTAAGCTACTTCACAACTACGATATGCAATATGCAATTTTCACCATCAACATGTCAGATGTTTTCAAATTGATCCACGTAGTACAGTGGGGTAGCTCACTGAAACTCAACCAATTGTACCTTTTTCTAGATTTTCCTTCTTTTAAAGGACAAGAACTAGTCGTCCAAGTGTGATACATGGTTTGTTCGTGATTTATTCTTCAACACAATTAGGTGGAATTTGATGTTTGAACTTGGTGTTATGCTGCTGAAGGATTAAACCCGACAATATGATGACATTTCATGCTTTCACTGTGCAACACACACACTCACACACAGAAGGCTGTTGGCAGCGCTCCAATAAATACTACAGCCCGGTGTAATGAATAAATGACTGATATCATTACAGAGGAAAAGCTGTTGGCATGCTACCAAACGGTGTGTGTGTGTGTGTGTGTGTGTGTGTGTGTGTGTGTGTGTGTGTGTGTGTGTGTGTGTGTGTGTGTGCGTGTGTAATACAAAGGTCACTCAGGGTTGACTCAGTCTCTTTTTTTTTTTTACCGCTTCAGGTTTAAAAAAGGACAGTAGAAAAACTGGAAATCAGTGTTCAACTTAACAAGAAAAAGGCCTATCCAGGGCAGGACATATGACTATTTATCATAGTATTTGTATTAATTCCATATTTTTCCAGTTTAAAATTTGGTTTTAAGTCATGGGTTTGAAGATGTTTCGTCAAGTCCCAACATGGCGAAAGTTCTGCCGTGGGCTTTGTGAGCTGGGATTCTTATGTTCACACTATGAGCGACAAAGTTACAAAAAGACCAGCTGCCTTGTCAACAAGACGCTGTTTAAGTGTTGCTCAAGCACTTGCTGACATTGTTAATGTTGTGGTAAGACGAAGGATGGGGTTTAATAGCACTGTGCTAATGGCAACAATAGTTTTTTGGCCGTTTTTCAGACAGAACTCAACAGGAGATTGTGGTTAGAGTGAAAGGACATGGAAATAGTGAAAAACATAATACTGGCTGATGCTTGAGTGTTGAAAAAAGGTAAAGCCAGTTCAACTTTGATTGGTAGCACAGCACCAAGTGTCACTTTACAGCTTCATATTGCTGCCTTCCATTGAAAATGACTTGAAACTAGCCTTTTTCGCTAGTACTATGAACACACTTACACCAATCAGGATAACATTATGACCACCTGCCTAGAATTGTGTTGGTCCCCCTTATGTGGACAAACTTGCTGTTGACCATTGGGCATTGACAGGGGGACCTATGGCCTATGGTGTCCTATGAGGTCTGGCACCAGGACAGTGGCACTGGATCCTTGGTTACTCTGGGTTGTATAGTGGGGCTTCTGTGGATCAACCTTGTTCCACTGCATCCTTTTGATGCTTGACCAGAATGGCGTCTAGGAAGTTTGAATGTCAAATCAACATCTTTGGCGATTGTCATGTTCCCCCAATTGTTCCTGGTTGATGTTTTTGCGATGTGGTGGGGTACATTTTCCTGAGGGGGTAAGCCAGTGACGTGTAGAATTTCCATTTGCATGAAGGAGTGCGCTTGTTCTGTGACAACGCTTATTTGGATGTTGATGTCTCATCAACACAGATGCCAAAATCCAAGGTTTTCCATCATAGTACCACTATGATCAATGTTATTCACTTCACCTGTCAGTGATCATAATGTGGTGGCTGATTGATGCCTAACTTTTTTTTTAATAAACTGGTTAGCATTTGTGTGGTTTTGACCACCATTCTTATAATTTCTGAAGACATTTCACTCATTACATTGTTTGCTGAGAAATGACAACCTCAAAAGTCCAACAGAGAAGAAGACTGACTGCCTTTCTCACGATTTAGAGACTGCAGTTTGAGGTTGTATCGTCCATCTTGGAAAGCTGAGAACACACAGGTTTAAGTAATAAGACCATAGCTGACTGGAAACATGTATTTGTGTGTGTGATTGGTGTTTCTCGTATGTGATGCTCCTGCTAGAAAATCCTAAAAACTATTTAAGTTGAGTTTCTACCCTGATATGGCATTATACGAAGGGTTAGACCTACAGAAAATGTTCACATAGAAGAGGTGAATACCAGACATCAGAGGATGTTCAAATGGACTCTTTTAGTAAACACGATAAACAAGACCCCACTTTAAGGCACCATTAGGGCTGCTTACGTTAGACCCATTTGCCATGTCCATCTAAAGGAAAACCTGGGTCTTCTAAGTGGAAATAACTGTCCAACCGATGGCCATAACAGAAAACTTTCAAGTACGAAGGACTCATTTAAGTTTCCATGTTGATGAATACTTACTATATTAATAAAAGAATGGTACTGGAAAAAGAAAAAAAATTTCTGGAACCAGCAGATTCACCCACTTTGCTGTCCTTCGAGTGATTAAAATGACGGAAATATTTTTGAGTTTTTGCGTTTTCCTCCTCTAAGGTTGGGGCGTAAAAGCTGGGTGAGGCTGTGAAGGTCTGAGCTCATTACCGCTGATAAATAACAGAGTAATAAACCAGAGAGGCCGGGCGATACAGAAACACAAACACACAGTGACAGAGTGGAGTTTAAATATGGAGCCAGACACTCTGTCTCCATACAGCTCTGTCATTTCTACTGTGTGTCGCTCTGTTCATTACCTGTGTGTATGTGGGGTTAGGGTCAGGGTGTGTCTGTGTGTGTTCTCGGTTAAGCTCTGTGTTCCTGTGCGTGTGTGTGTGTATGTGTGCAAAAGTCAATTAGCAATCAAACTGGACCCTCAGCTGTTTAACCCCCCACTCGGACCCATCTTCCCCATGACGCCGTCTGTGTGTCCGTCTGTCACCTTGTTACCTTGTTATTGCAGTGCTGGTGGGTCCCTTTGGTCACTGTGTGTGGGTCAGAGTGCGTGTGATGTGTTTGTAGTTGGGGGGCAAAGGATGAGAAAAGCAGAGAGACCCTAATAAAAGCTGAGTTTAATCCCATGGCTTATTTGATGTGTCAGTCTGATTCAGATTCCTGGTGATGTTTGAGGAAATTAATCACTGGCTACTGAATTAGGCATTTCTAGGAAATCTTTGATTCACGAAATGTCAATTTTTTGACTGTCAAAACTCACTCCTTGTAGTTTAATAGGTGGCTCTGAAAAGTTTGTATCTTGCTTCTTGATCGAGGACGGCAGCTGTAGTGAGCTGGGAGTCAAAATTGTATTTTAGAGACACAGTTGGATCAAACAACTGCATCAAAAGTCAATATAAGTTTCTTTAACTAGCCATGCATTCTAATCCACATCTCCACTGTTGATTTGTTCTTTGACCAATAATAAATAGCTAATCTTATGAAGAAGTAGTACTCTACCAAAGATGTACACCCGATTCTCTGGAATCCCAGAGACTAACCTGGACAAATAAAACTAAAACGGTCTAATGCTACAAGACATAAGATATTCTTTTTGTTTGTTTTGTTGCTAACTGTATGATCTTGAAGAAATGTCTTTTTCAAACTAACTTGTCCATTTACTTTTTTGAGCTAGTACACAAAGTTTAGCTTAATTGCATCCTAATCAAGCAGGAGAGCGAATGCAAAGCAAATTTTAGGTAGTACGACTGTATTTAGCATCAGTGAAATTACACAGGTGGCTATGAATATGAACAGACACACATTTACTTGAGGCAGCACAAACTCAGGCAAAAGTCTGTAGTACACGTTTTTAAAAATGGTTACATTTGACCAGGTTATGCTGCTTTATGAATCTTTATTCACAGAGGAATAAGGAGATTAGAGGAAAATAACAAAAGAACTGGTGTTTGTATGTAGTTGTATCGACAACAGCTCACAGCTGTTTCATCGATGCATTGTTGGTTTGGGGCAAATCTAACAGACTGCACAAAGACATACACACTGTTAGTGGTTAAAGGTAACAAGGCAGACCAGGTTTGCTCAACACAGCTGTCAATGACAGAAAAAAAGTTTCTCTGAGAATAAAACTGTTCCTTTGTTATCTGTGTGTATGTGGTGGCTCATGGTGACCTGGTGACATATTTTATCAGGGTGTTGCAGGGCCGGCCTTTGGCCTCCATACTTTCTATTTCACAAACTCTCTATCTGTGTGTGTGTAAACAGTGCTCACCTTGTTCCAGGACCATAAAGCTGGTGTGTTTTATCAGTGATTGATTGCTCGGGCCTCAACTGAGGTATTAGCAACTTCCATATCTCCAGGCCCTGACTGTTGAGTGTGTGTGTGTGTGTGTGTGTGTGTGTGTGTGTGTGTGTGTGTGTGTGTGTGTGTGTGTGTGTGTGTGTGTGTGTGTGTGTGTGTGTGTGTGTGTGTGTTTGCGTGTGTTGATGAGCTGATGACTAGCTGTGGTGGTTTAGTTGGTAACATGACTACGTGTTGTTTTGTCAAAAGTGTGTCTTACCTGTGCTTATGATTCGATCACGTGTGTGTCACATGCCAAGTTGTGTTTCTCCTTCCTGTTTGCCACGGAGTGCAGCAGTTTGTGCG
Source organism: Amphiprion ocellaris (assembly GCF_022539595.1). NCBI lineage: Eukaryota > Metazoa > Chordata > Actinopteri > Pomacentridae > Amphiprion > Amphiprion ocellaris. The sequence goes on from NC_072774.1 coordinate 16,948,058, forward strand.
CTGGCGTATGCACATGGATCGCGTGTGCGTGTTATTGTGTGAGTCTGTGTGCATGTGCGTGATGCAGGTTAATGATTGCAGGGTTTGGTTCATGTGTGGCTTCCTGTGGGTTTGAACCCAGTGCTGATAGAGAGAGCTGGGGTTACATAGGGACACACACACACACACACACACACACACACACACACACAGAAAGACACACTTACAGCTGTTATGTAAATGTCAGTTTAATGACAAAGTAAAAACACTGTCTCTGTAAAAGATTCCCTGGCAGCTCTTCTCTGAACTCAGAGATCAGATCTTTCACTGACTGCATAGTCTTTAGAATGTCTTACAAGAGAAGATTTTCAATACTATATGTATGCCTTATTTTCAAGTAATTCCATTTTTATCTGTCTTGGATCCTACTAAAGACAGGAATATACTTGGGTCGCAAATATATGGTTTCGACTAAATATATTCCTCTGAAGCACCTTGTGACTATAGTTGTTACTTCAATAGGAGTTAAAAGGAGGTTTGTTTGGAACGTTTTCAGTTATGGATTAATCCACAATAAACTACAGTGTCTGTGTACATGATAATTAACCAACCAGTTCCACTGTATGGGAGACTACTGTGGCTGTGACAGTTTGTTGACTATAATTATGTTCTGTGGCACACAGGAGAAACATGTCAGGCATTTGATACAGATCAGTTCATTATTGTTTTGGTCTTTTTGTGACATTAGCGATCAGAAAAATACAGATAGTGACCAGATCTATCCAGATTTTAACCACCACCACTGCCACACCCCACTTCTGTTGAAAATCCAGTGTGTTTTTTTTAACTCGTCCCTGAGGTGGCATGTTGGATAGCTGAGTGTTTGTGTCTTTGATACTGCCGTTTGAAATCAGCTGGATTGCAACTGGTCCATTTCTTTTTGATGTGAAGTCTCACTCTCTCTCTTTTGTAGTTTTGGTATCAAACTAGCTCCCAACATCATTAAAGTAGGTCACGCGGCCTTGACCAACGTATGAGCTTGTGAAATCTTTACCTGCTGTTGGCACACATTGGTGAATAACGGCGAGGTTGCAATTCAGTGGACTAAGTTTTTTTTGGCCATTATTCAACGTAGAAAAATTCCTACAAGGTGTATAAATAGAAAATGTTAAGTCTTTAATCTGCATCTGAGTGTGTGTCTGTGTGCCGGGCAGGTAACTGTACTAAATGAGTAACATCATAAAATAGTTTCCGAGTGCGTGTGAAGTCAGTCTAACACACCTGTTTGTCTTCAGATGACTGCTATCTGGAGAATCAACAGGCTGAGATTAGCCGTCACACACAAACGCAAGGAATACACACATAAATCATTGTGTTCATCGCTTACTTCATCCCAACCTACACTTGCTTATTTGTCTTTTATTTTTTTTCACTTACAAATACACACTTCGTCAACTGTGCTAACTTCATCAGTCTTGTCTGCCACTGTGTGTTCCCGATCATGTGAGTTTCGAGTTCCATTAAATATTAACCAGCTACAAGACAGTCAGTCCACTGTGTCAGTCCACTGCAGCAATTATTCACTGCCGTGACACTGTGGGTGTGTGGGTATGTCACAGGTGCTGCAGTTTTCGTCTTTATTAAGGGGAGATGATACATACCTGGTTACATGGAAGCATGTGTCACTCGCATTGTGGTATCTGTGTTTTGCACTTATCTCTTTCACCCGGGCTGTCGTGAGACGCATCCTGTGGCCGTACTTTGTGTGTGTGTGTGTGTGTGTGTGTGTGTGTGTGAGTGGTTGTGTGTGTGCATGCCAGGAGGGTAATTACAGGCTCAGTGTAAGGCCTGGACAAATTACAGAGGATCACACACACAGACACACACACTCCATGTTGCTACCTCGATCTCTTTTTTCTCTCCACCCTTTTAACCTCTAACGTTGCTTAACACTAAGCGCTCAGTCAGATCAGACCATAACAAAATACTCCCGTCACACGAACATGGAGACACACGCCCCTTCTCTCTGGTTAGGAAATGCCGCCAGAGAAAAATATCTTTTACAAGTCATTTAGTCTTGTAATGACTCATAAAATGTTATTTTCTGCTAACAAAAGTGAAAATCTACCAACACGGTGAGGTCATTTTACTTATCTCCAATGCCAAGCTACTGATTTTTTATGTTTTTTGGAACAACGTAAGTTACTGTCAGTTCTCAAACTAGTTGAAACTGCAGTAAAAATGGTAACTTTTTTTACTGTGTTTTTTAATCATTCTCTTCTGTTTCTGTCACTAGTTTGCTTGATTTGATAGACATATGATTATGTAGAGTATGTAATACAGGGGTTGCCAGCAGAGCACTGCAGCATTTGGCCTTATTGTGACTGTTTAGGAATTTCAGACTGCACCTGGCTTTTTTCTGGGTGTCATTTGGTTCACATTTTATCACATTAACTCTGTAAAAAATTAACTTTTGAAAAAGATTTAACTCTAATTATTTGGTCTTTTACTGATATATTACAGTCTTTTCTGTAACAGTTTAAACCGTTGCTGAATTCACAGGAGCGTCTGTATCTCTTTGGGAAAGTATCCGGGTGCTCAAATGTTAGCCCAGAGGAGTTTTTTTGTTGTTTTTTTTTTTTTTTTTTTTTTACAATACATACAGAGAACACATTTCAATTTGTCATAAACTGTGAGGTAAAATAACGTGTCTGGATGAGGCTAATGAAGCAGAGGTTGGCTAGTTCACAATTAACAATAAATGTTGATGGTGTTGCGAGCACATGAAGCAACTTCCAATTTAAAACACATGGAAACACTTGCTACACTACATCTGACGTGAACTTGACTTTCCTTCTTAAAAATAACTGACCGCACAAAGATCCTTAAAGCAGCGTACGTAACACTCAAAAACCAACTGACTGCTAACACAACCGTGAACATTGTGAGCTATCACCTGAGGATCCAGAGTTACTAAGAGGTGATTTGTTGTTTTTAAAGTGAGAGAGTGTGGACTGTCTCCTCTATCTCGCTCATCAAAGGTCAGGGGTCAGATAAGAACTGTCTGCTGGGAAATGGAATGGGGGAAGAGCAGGAGGAGGTGGGAGGAGTCACCTGATGACAGGTCAGGAGGAAGAGGAAGGCGGGGGGGAAGTAGTTAGTGTTAGCGCGCTACTGGTGTTGATAGGTGTCCTCAGGAGGGTGTTTGATAAGTGAGACTGCAAGTTACTGAGTAACTAAAACTCTGTTGGGTAACAGGTTGGGGGTTCAATCCGATATTAGTTGGGGGAGCAGGGATCGATGTAATGAGGGGTTGAAGGTTTGACTGACCCATTTGTGGAACCAGCAAGCAGTGTGGATAAAGCATTTCTTTAAACCTCTTAAACCTTATTCTTACATCAGTTCATTGTTACATTCTTCACCAAAACCTAAGTAAAAGTGTTTGAAAAAAAACATCACTTTGGTATTCATGGGGTTTTTTGTATGATACTATATATTCAAATAATTATTGTAAATATGCAGTGGACACAATAAAGTGTAAGCTTCAACTTTGTTAGTGTTGTGTTTTTGCATTGCTCTATATACGTGGAGATAAGATAAGATCAACTTTATTAATCCTGGAGAAAAGATGGCTGCCTATATATTGTTTCACCCAATTATCACATGTGAAAGCCAGCAAATGAATTCAATGCTGTTTTGGATCATCTTTTTACACATGAGAAATGAAGAGTGTCACAACTGATGTATACATAATTAAATGCTTTTAAACTTTGTGGTATTTTAATTGCAAGTGTTTGTTAATTGTGTCACATATGTAACTTGTGCACTTTTAGAATTAAACTGTTTGCATGACTGACCTTTTAGTCAGGTGACATGAGGGCTTTTGGAGGTGTCTGAACTCTGCTCCTTCACCTTTTCACCTTTTATCAGCTGAATCTTGTGGCATTTGTTGCAATTGATTTTCACTGAATGAACAACTTGGTTTAAGTTTTGTCACTCGATCAGATCAACACTGTAAAAGGTGATGGTCCAAGCACTTCAGGGTTCCTTGCAAGCCTTGTCTGACCTTGTCTTTAACAAGCCAAGCTGATCGATCACAGATCCAGTGGTGTCCAAGTGGTGTCTAAATGGCATTTTTAAGAGGTGCACAGGTGGTACTCCAGTTTGGTCTATGGTGTTTCTGCAAAAATACCAATTTGACTTTTAGCGTACATGACTGTTTCTTTTTGACAGGTGCATAGGAGACACTATTCATAGGTAAGAGATGAGAAAACTCAAGCACTCTACCTTTTTAATTACAATGAACCTTACTGGAAATACAACATCTCTCCTTACATCTTTACAACGCAAAACTGAAGGTCAAAGAACATGCCAGACAGATATAACCAACACTTCCTCAGGTCAGGCCAGTCAGGAACTATGAGCCATCAGGCATCAGTCACTCAGGCTGCATAAATTTAGCCAGTTAGTAGGCAAATCCCATCATTAACAAAGGACATTCAGTTAGTGACTGTTGCTGCCTGCTTGGACGGGTGGTGTTTCTCTGAGAACTTCCATAAGGTTAATATTGTGATTGTCATTGTGGAGGAGATTATTTTTGGATATATATGCTATAATTTTGCCAATTTTAGGATACACGGTGATGCACTTGTGGCTGTGTATTGTAGATTAATAGCAGGATGTGCAGTCTAATTAGATTAAATGCTTCCAGCCTGACTGACTGATCACCTGAGGGCTCATTGTCTCTGATTGACCTCACCTGAGGAAGTGTTGACTATATCTGCCTCACATGTTCCCACAGTTCTGAGGAAAGTCTAAAAGCTAAAACACTGCATTGCTGAATATGTTTATTGCAATTTATTGCACTATGCTGTCTCTTCTCTTGACCTGAGCTGCATCACATGACTCTTTTACAATGGGAGGACATTATTTAGACACTTTAAGGGTGATGTTTCAAATGAAATGCTCTTGGATTTTTCTGATATTTGTGAATACTCCTAAAGGTTCTTCTTAGTGCTTTAAATTTTCTGAATGTGTGCTTAAATATTATAGAAAAGGTCTCAATGCCTTTTCCTCTCCCCCTTCTCCCCTCTGTTCATCTAAAACATACTATACCTCTTGTTTCTTCTTCCAGCTTGTTTGAACAGCAACCTGGCCTAGTTGGTTATTTACATGTGGGCCTACATTCATTAAAAACTCACCAGATCAGTACTTCGTTGCTGATACTTTATATTGGCTAAATCCAAGACCTGAAAACACAAATTTATTGATGAAACCAAGTAACTGAACAGAAACCACTGAGTCACATTTGAACGTCGCCCACTCTCCTCCCCTCTTTATGTCTGCTCAGACATTATGAAGTACTGTGAGTCTGTAAAACATGTTGCTCTTTAAAGGTATGTGCTAATAGGAGCTATTACACTCACTCTTCTCCTCCCCGCCCTTTTACTCACAAACACTCTCTTCCCTTCCTCCACCCCACCTTCTTTCTTTCTCTCTTTCTCCCTCTCTCTGTCCTTTTCTACGTCTCTAATTAGCAGTGTGTTAAAGTCAGCGAACAGCAGCCAGGAATGCCCAGACAAGCTCGTAAAAGTGACATCAAACTCCCCCCGACAAACAGGTTTAACCTCCTTTTGCATACAGGGTGGGATGATGAATGTACAGACGGAAAAGAGAAGAAAATGAGGGGGAATGGGTAGAAACTCAGAAAATATTTTTTCTGTATTCCTTATGTCGTTTCTGATTAAAAAAAAATAAATTAAAATCTGGCAAAAACTGCAATTCCAGTGTATGTGCTATGCATTTCCAGAATAGAATAATAAATATTGTTGCATTCGCTTATCAAGATGTTCTCCTACTTCTTTTCTATTTACCGCAACTTTTTTTTTCCATCTCCTCATCCCACTACCACTCATTCATTCCCTCATTATCTCTCCTCCTCCCTCTCCTCCATCTTTGAAGTCTTTTCATCTGTTCTGCCTCCTTCTTTCCTTCAGTGTGGTCACACAATGACTCTTTCATGCAGAGGGATGGAAGGGAAAAACAAAAAAAGGAGGGGGAAGAAGGGAATATAAAAGTGATGAAGGGGAGAAAGACAGAGGAGTGGAAGTAGGAATGGAAAAGAGGAAAATCAAGAGAAGGAGAGGGAAGAAAGAAGCAACGGTGAAGAAGGAGAGGAGTTAAGGAGGGTGAGGGGGGGAGGTAAAGAGGAATGAGTGGAGGAAGGGTAGAAAGGGGTCAGAGCTGACGTTGGGGGGTTGATGTGAGGTCAGCATGATGAAGCAGTAATGGAAGTGTGTGTGGTGGGGATCAGAAGATGTATGGCTGGTTGACAGAAGAGAGAAAGACAGAGGCAGATTGCAGCGGAAGGTAGAGAAGTAATGGCGTCAGTTCTGCTGCGGCTTCTTTCTGCTCAGATTCAGGTTCTAGTTCCTTAATGACAAAATATAAAAGAAAAAAACATCCTGCAGGTTAAAGGTCAAAGGTCACAACATCCAGACTGTAATAATGATTCTTCGGTGCAAGGAGGTTATTTCTATCATTCTGGCATTGTAACTGGTCTGTCTTTGGACTGAAATGCCTGCAAAGTTTGCTTTAGTTTCTGCACTTCGTCTGTAAATCTACATTGGAAATCTTCACGAAACTGTTTCTATCTAAAGTATAATTCTGATTAAACCTCATTAAATGCTTCTTTTTTAGAAAATTAACTTGATACTTTTGGATATTGTATTATTTTGTGTTTCCCTAGTTTCCATTCCTCTTGAGATTGTGATGTGTTGCTTGATATCTATAATATGGGCCATTTTCCACTGCAGGACATTTTAAGCCACTTTAAGGCAGCCTAAACCTTTGAGTGTGCCCTGACTGCAGGAACTGCCCCTGCAGAACCTCTTTCAGGGGCAGTTTTTGAGTAGAAAATGTACCTACCATGGGGTAGCAGCCCTGAAAAACTGCTATATGGGTCTTGATTGACTAAACTCTGAGATACCAACAGCAAAATGCGAAATTTTTTCTGCCTTCTCGATGTCTTCACTAAGTAGTGGTCTTCCTACTCAAACATTGCCATCAACAATTTTAAATTTTCCATGCTAGCTAACAAACCCTGACTTTGTTTTATTTTATTACACCAATATCCAGTCACTAGTATTTCTTTTGGCAGGCTTGGGTTCAGCATTGCAGTCGAAGCTGTCAATCCTACATAGCAATGGAAACAGAATGCTTGTGAAGCCTGCAAACATTCGCAAACTCACCTTTCCTGGGTTCCTGCAGAGGCAAGCTGCCTGATATGTTGCAAATATCATGGTCACAGTGGTGGATTCTCTGCAGGTTCATTTCTAAAATATGCTGGACAAAGGCAGCACTGGAAACTAATCAAAAAGAAAATAATTCAATCAATTAATTGGTTGAATAATTTATTAACCAAGTCTTCCAGCATCTTAAATGTGATATTTTGCTGCTTTTCTATGTTTCATATCCTTCTAAACTGAATATCTTTCAGTTTTTTTGACCAACAAACAGATTGTTTGCTTTGGAAAATAGAGAGCAGTGATGTGAATCATAAGCAGTTTGTAGATTACGTGCAAAAACACGCAAACACTGTCATGTTCCTTTAACATAGTCTCTTATGTTGCAACACAAATCCATTCTGCAGCCTGTAAACACGGGGATCAGCGTGTGCATGTCTGTATTTGGAATAAAGGAACAACTGGCTCTCATGTGTGCATGAAGGGACTGACTGAGCGAGGGAGAGGTGACCTCTGATTGGCCAGAGCGACTCAGAGGTGAGGTGAAAGGGCATCCAGGGGTTGAGGAAGGGTGTGGGATGGGGGGGCGGCATATCAACACCTTGTCCAATATCTACCTTGCAGTTAGAGTGTGTGTGTGTGTGTGTGTGTGTGTGTGTGTGTGTGTGTGTGTGTGTGTGTGTGTGTGTGTGTGTGTGTGTGTGTGTGTGTGTGAGTGATTGATCCGTTCAACCCAGTGACAATGGCTATGGATCCGAAGGACCGGAGATGATTGTGTGTGTGTGTGTGTGTGTGTGTGTGTGTGTGTGTGTGTGCGTGCGTGCGTGCGTGCGTGCGTGCGTGCGTGCGTGCGTGCGTGCGTGCGTGCGTGCGTGCGTGCGTGCGTGCGTGTGTGTATGTGTTTGGGGAGGGGCTGAAGGATGAGAGGCGATCCGTCTCCCGCGGCGACAGGCTGGACCGTGGACCCTTCCGCTTCCTCCAAATATTTACAGAGGACTGACCAATCACAGCCAAGCAGACACTGGCCACCAGCCACGACATGAAGGAGTGTGTCGAGCATGTGTCTTTGTATGTGTGTGTGTGTGTGTGTGTGCGTCTTCATATGCAACTGTGGAGGGATTACACACAATTTCCCAGTCACTATTTACTGTGTTATGGCATAGCAGTCTGGAGATTTAAAATTCAGCAAAAACAAGCTTAATATGTTTTCACAATTGATATCAGATCAATTATTAGCTCTAGTATTCATGCAAACACACAGACAGACGGCCACACACATCTGAACCCATACAAACACATCGTAAAAGGTTTCCTCAAACTCAGAAGTGCACAGATTAACCCTGTCTTGAAAGCACACTAAATTTTCATCCAAACATGGAAAAACAGATCTCTCTCTGTCCCCCTTTTTTTTCTTTTACTCTCTCTTGCTCATGCACACACACACACACACACACACACACACACACACACACACACACACAGGGCATGTGTGTGCAGTGAAAGTGCTCTGCCTGCCTGTTTGAGCTACAGTAAATGAATAAAATGTGTTAGAGCCGCTGAGAGGAAGTGGTTTCCAGACCACCTCAGCATGTTGGAAACAGCTGTTTGTGCGTCCTTGCGTGTGTGTGTGTGTGTGCGTGTGTGTGTGGGGGGGGTGGGGGGGGGGGGGGGGGGGTGCATGTGTGATTCAGCTTGTTCCTGAGCAGCATGTTTTCATCCTGTGTGTGTTTGCAATAAGCAGTGTATATGTTGGTGTGTGTTTCTGCGTCTGTGCATGCACACACAGACATATGCATGTGTGTTGTGTCTGTTTGTCCCGTGTGTGTGTGTGTGTGTGTGTGTGTCTGTGCATGTGAGTGTGTATCTACTCTGCTGTGGGGGGTTCTGTTGACCACTTGAGAGGAAACCACAGGCCAGACAGAGCTGTGTGTCATCAGGCCAACCGCCATGGAGCCAAAAATCCAGCTTCAGCCTGAAAACACGAGCAACAGAGATAAACACTTTGGGAAGCTGTGTGTGATGAGCAGACCTGTGACCCCTGTCAGCGTTTAGATTCTGTCATTATGAGAGAGAGCTGCGTCATCAAGTCATTTCCTACTCCATTAATCTTTAATCTTGTACTTTTTAAATTACAGCTGACCATTTATCAAACCAAACCATCATCTGTGGTATTCCACAATACCCTTATGCCTCTTCTTATAACTCTTCCAACTTTCCTGTTTCTTTTTGAAGTCCTTTCTACCATCCTTCCTCTGTCTATTAGCACTGACATTAGTAACTGAATATAGAGGAGGAATCGTAGGTGCTCGTCAAGTTCTCGTAAGATCTAAATCAAGACATATATGTATGTGTGCGGTTTCTTTGCTTCTTTCAACAACCGCTCATCCAAGCAGTTCAGAACTCGGCAAGTGTATTGCTGGGTGGCAAGACGTGTGGATCAGTGGTTCTAGAGGAACATTAGCCGTGACTAAAGTTGCCACCGATGCCATCTATTACATATACGATGCTTTGCAAAAATTACTGCATTGGTTCAAAGCATGGAGAGCTGCAGCTGAAAAACAACCTAATCTACGATCATCTTAAGTGTTGGAGTATTACAGCAGAGATATGGCTGATCACATTGTTCAGTAAAACTATCACATGAGCAAAATGCAGCATCAACCTGTCTACCTTTTGTCTCAACCCAAGCAGGCTGCGAAAGATTAACAACATGCAGAACATGTTCTGTTAGTGGTGGCCACTTAAAGTTTGTTGTAGGTGGTAAAAATTGACATTTCTGCACTGCCACTGTTATAATAATGTACTGCTGCTTTGTGCGTCATCTAACGTTCTTATATGTCATGGCATAAATTAACATTACAGAGTGTTGTTACCATCTGTAAATCTTCCTTTTCACACTGACGAAAAAATATATTTGCCAGTGGTTATCTTAACTGCATACTGCTCAATGCAACAATGACAAAGTTTTAGGGCAATTAAAAGTACTTCTTCAGTCTAGAGAAAGGGTTTCTATGGCATATAATGATTAAATTAATCTTTGTCTTTTTGACTTTGAGGTCAGTTTTTATGTCATTGTGTATTTGACATATATGATTTATTTTTATTGGTAGTGTCATACTACAGCAGGTACACATAAGTTACATTATGATGATTAGATGATTGAATAAAACAAGAAATATTCATGAGAAAACTAATGCGTAAAAACATTATCATTAGGCTGGACTACATTCTACTCAGAGCCATGTATAGAAAGGGTTAGAGTTAACCCTCTCTCTAAACAGTGCTGGTTATGCATAAAAAGGAGAAGATAATTTCAGTTCAAATGATAAAGTCTGTATCACTCAAGCAGTTGGGTGACTGATGTTGAAAAAACTGCAAGCAGCAAGACTAAAGGCCAAACAATCAGCCCGTTTCCAGCTGCTGCATTTTTGGACTGGTGTTGCACTAATAAAAAGACAATAAATGGTTAAGTGTTGTTAAGCTACAGTTCAGTTTGTACTATCTGTATTTACAAATGCAAATAATTGTCAAATTAAATATTGCATGTATTGGGCTGAAATGCTCGGCTAAAAAGTAAACAATGGCTTCTAGCAGAAAAACAAAGCTTCCGATTAGACCTCATTTAATTTTGTGGTTTCGCAACTTCAAGTTCAGACAAATCTGCTGACATGACATAAAATAACACACACCTATAACTGCTGTGTTTACATTGCATTTGCATGTGAAGTATTTTCTCTGATCTCTGTGTGCAAATAATAGCTTTGGCAAACAAGACGGAGTTATTGGCAGCTTCACTGCAGAATCTCTTTTAACTTCAGTCACATTAAGCTGACATTTAATAATAGTAAAAGTCTGTTCGGGCTTTTAATGATTGATGAGCTGTGGTTTAAACAGGTTTTCTTTCAATAATGACACATCAATTGGAATTTATTTCAGTTAGCAATGGAAAAAAGGCTTTTGGTGATTAGACTCTGGATATGAGGCATCTCTGATAACTTATTCTGAGCTGCAGACCTGCTGTTTTTCACTCCTCTTCATCCTCCGCCTACTCTTCTTCTTCTTCCTCCTTTTCCTCTCTCTCTGTTTTCTTCAAACTGTGTGGCTTCTACTTCCGTCGTGCCCATGAGCCGAATCTTCTGATCTTTACACGAAACAGATCAGGCTCTCCCTCACACACACACACACACACACACACGCACGCACGCACGCACGCACGCACGCACGCACGCACGCACGCACGCACGCACGCACGCACGCACGCACACACTGAACACGGACACACACTCCTTCACCTCATCAAAGTGGTGGAAGTGTGTGTGGGACGATGGATTTGATGGAAAGGTTGGGGGGCTCGGAAGTGTTTTAGTGTGTGCGTGTTGTGGGGGGTTGGAGGGGCAGGGGGGGCGCACATGGACACACACGTATAACACACACATACAACACACACACAGCTGGGACTTATCAGTGTTTACTCTCTCCTGTCTGACTGTACTTAAACTTTACCTCTTCCCTCCACTCTCTCCGTCCACACACATACAGCCACCCAGCCAGATCGAGGAAAGCCTTTATCTGAGCTTGGCGCTAAGTTGTGAATGGTTGTGTGTGTTTTTTCAGTGTGTGTGTGTGTGTGTGTGTGTGTGTGTGTGTGTGTTTAGCTTGGCAGCCTGCCAGGGAAATCGGACTGAAGCCAAACTTCTCCCTGCAACAGCAGCCACGCGCCACAGCCTGCTGCATGTGTGTCTGCATGCATGCATGCATGTATGAGTGTGTGTGTGTGTATCTATCTTAAGATTTCTACTTTATAGCTTCTCAGTTTCTTAGTCTTGCAGGTGGACACTACCCTGTCTCAGTTTCAGGTTCATGCTTTCTCGTCCATCTTTATTGGACCTACAAATAGTTTGACAACTAGAGCAACACATGCTGCTTCTTTAGTCAGCCAGTCGGGTTGGAGCAAACTGATAATTTGAATGTGGATTGTGTGGCTACTGTCACCTTCCCCATGCACAGTTGGGAGTCCTTTATGATCATCCTTTCCACAGACAAACAAAGATCTGCCAGGGCTTAAAGAAACAACCCAGTGTCAGTCAATGCGAGATGAAATGTTCTTTTATGAGCCAGTTGGTCTTTAATTTGAGCTTGATATCATCTCGCCACACAAATAGTTTTGTTTCGCTTTTTGTCCTGCTTTGATTTTTGAGATAATCATCTCTGCGACTTTGGCAGCTTCTCCAGTACACTACACGTGGTATTGGGTGGAACGCTTGTCAGATCTGAAAACCTGAGAAACATTTGGGTGAAGTGAAGCCTTAAAAACAAGCTGGAGGGAGACCATGGGTTAAAAAAAAAAAAAAAAAGAGATCAGATCTTCTTGTTAACTGATTGATTTTCATTCACTTTGCTTTGTTATTTTTTTTCCCACCCCGTGTCTACGTGGAGTTCTGTTTAGCAAAGATTACGTTTTTATGCAATTAAAGAAAGAAAATTTTGCTTTTTATGGGAATGGCATAAAAACTCGATGAACAGTTTTAACTTTCAAGTTTTCAAAATGATCAAATCTCAGTAACCAATCCTCTCAACTTGCAAAGTGAGGTTTCCTGTGTCATTTTTCTTCTTCAGGATCGGTTTCCGGTTCAAACCTATTTACTTCCTCTGGTATTACAACTTGGCATTGTATAGCATAGAGTAGTTCGTAATGTTTGAGCAAAGTCGTGGGTGAGCTGGTGTGCTGAGCTGCAGCGAGTGGAGGGAGGTGTCTGGAGAAAGTGGCTTAAATTTCATAGAACTGCACATTCTTAAGGAAGAAAAGGGAGAAAAAACTCATGAATTTATAAGTTTGATACACAGAGATGAATTGTTACAGGTTTAATCAGTGATTGGAGAAGGATTTTAACAAAAAACGTAAACTTAAACACTTTTCACGCAGGCTTTGTGCTTTAATTCTGCTAAAAAGACGCCCTTGCTGAATCTAACAAGCCAGTGTAAGGCTAGTGTTATACTGTCCCTGGAGACTCTGGAAAAGAAATGCAGTATAATAACTGATGTGTCCGTGTGAACATCTGCACCAATCAAGGAACCCTAGTATATGTTTTTATGTAGCCTGCTAGCATTTCTGAGTGAAAGTCTTGATGTGTACCAACAGCATTGTAGCGTGGCACATTCCACCATACCGGTTTTATTTTTCAAACAGAAGTCGACTTGGCTCTGTAACTATCTCTGCACCTCGCATACAGAATAGAAAGGCAGAATAAAAGCGTAACACCCACACAAACTATCTGAAAAAAAACACGGCCAGGGAATTTATTTGCTGGCACAATCATCTGCAAAGTACATTTGCCAAAGCAAATTAGCAGGACGACAGGTTTAGAAAATCTGTGATCTTTTGTGGGTCATGCCAGGCGACTAAAGAACCGATAGGTTGTGCATAATGTACAAACTGAGACTCTGTATTGTGCAAGTGTTCAAGTGTCACCTTATATCCCTGTGATACTCTATAAGAACACGTGTGTGGATACTTGTCTATTTCAATACACACACACAGGTGAGCCATAGCACCTGAGATGAGTGGCTTTGTGATGAGAAGTGTCCCACTTCAGAGTCACACACTCTTTGCCGTTTTGTTGCTGCATATGTGTCACTGCTGTCTTTCACCTCCTTTCTCTTTCTTGTCCTTGAAAAGCAGCAAGATAACCTGAGATTTAGAAAAAAAAAGGGGTGTGTGAGGCCTTTATACAATATGTGTGAAAGAGTTTATGCTAATGTATGTGTCTAACTAAAAATATCAGTGAGAGAAAGTGTAAGTGTGACAGGGTATGTGCATGAAAAGGTAAAAGATCTGAAATAAACCTGCTTGAAAAGCAGTTGAAGATGTCTTATTCAGTTTGAGAAATTATCATTAAGGATACACAACCCAAATTAAAATGGATGATACAGCAGCTGTATTTTGCTTAGTAATGAGATTTATACCTATTATGGTCACACATGCCTGATTCACTTTAGCATAATAGTAATGTAACAATGGTAATTTAAATTCCTATGACAGCAATGTACACAAACCCCACAAATCTGCATTTACAGGATGTACAAAAGTGAGCAAGAGCTGGATACTGTTCCTATCTCACTAAAATCAAAAACAGCACATAGCAGCTCATCACAATTAATTTACACTTAAAACCACTGATAGGTCAAGTGAGAAACAGATTTTCTCGTTACACTGGAACCTGTTGTGAGACAGCAAGTGAACAGTTTGCTCTTGAAGTTGGTGAGTTGGAAGCATGAGGATCTTTGATAAGGGCCAAATTGTGATGGCTAGATAACCAGGTCAGAGCATCTCCAAAACTGCACATCCTGATATCCTAATACAACATCCTAAATAAATTTTTGAATCTTGAATCGTGTGGGGTATCCAGTTGCAAGCATCTACCAAAAGTGCTCCAAGCAAGCACCATTTGAAGGCTCGCCTGTGTGGCCTGATTCCCCAGAACAGCTACCTTCATGCTGGCTAAAGTAGTAGTTGCTAGAGTAGTCAACATGCTCATGTTGACCCCCATCCACTGCCAAAACATCTACAACTCCAGAAACCACGGAGCAATGGAAGAAGATGAATGAGACTGATGAATCCGATTTTCTTTGACTTTATGTGGACATCTGGGTGCATATGCATTGTTTAGCTCGAAAAGACATGCTCTGGACAACATTCTGCTATGAAACCTTCTGCCCTGGCATTCACGTGGGTGCTATTTTGACACGTACCACCTAGCTACATATTGTTGCAGACATTTACACCTTTTCATAGCAACAGATTATAGTTGTGGCCTCTTTCAGTATCCCAGTGCACCATGCTTCACTGCAAAAAAATACTTAGGAAGGTAACTTAGGTTTTAACAACATTCAAGCACAAGGTGCTGACTTGTACTACAGATGTGCAGGATCTCCATCTAATTGAGCATCTATGGGATGTGCTGGAGAAACACATCTGAGAGACCCTACCTTGCAGCATGCAGGACTTAAAAAATCTGCTCCTAAGGTCTTGTGGAATCCAGGCCTTGACAATTCAGAGCTGTTTTGGTGGCACAATTGGAATCTATATAATATTAGGCTTGTAATTTTAGAGTTGTTGCTAATAGGTGTATATACTTTAACTAAAAGCCAGCTATCAAGGTGGCAACATTTGTCACTAACTTAGCTAGATTAAGTTATCTACCTTAGCAGTGAAGACAAACCACGGTTCATTTAAAAGTTTACTTTCACCTTACACTCTTAAACAATCATGCATCACAATACAAACCTTAGCACACTTTTGTATTGCATTTCTTATTTTTTCCTTAACCAAGATGTACAATATTAATGATCATTAGCTAAAAATACTTTAAAGTTTTGGGCGTAATTGGAAGAAAAACATGACATGTTGTGGGACTGATCCTGGGTTCTACGACTACAATATAAACTTTGGCACTGGCCTTCAAAAAAAAAAAAAAAAAAAGCACAACTTGTAATAAAAGCTAAATATGGCAACAATGAAGCAATCCAGGTAATCTGATAGGGAAAGGCTACAAACAGTAGAGTAGAGTAAATTCATTTCACTTTTCAAGGCCAGCAGGTCACTGGGTTAGTGTTACCTGCAGTCGCCTCTCTGTGCTGATAAGGGATCATATACACTGCATATGTTATAGGGAAAGAGTGAAGTGAACTCCTATCTGATATCATTGGACTATGAACCGGGTTAACCCTGCGCCATAACAGAATAGATCCAGCTCACACATCAACACTTCCATCCACACCCAAACATGGTTTTACTAGAGAATTAAATTGTGAACATATAGATTCTATGAACTTTTCATCAAAAATTCAAACCACAACTGTACTTTCTAATTTATTCAGGCCAAGTTTTAATTTTTATTGTGAAACTCAAACATCCTGCCATGACATCCAGTCTTTGTCAGCACAACACGACTTTCACCTCCTGCTAGTTAGTTTTTGTTGGGACCCCCCAGTGTGTTTTGGCCTAATTACAAAATGAACTCTAGCAGAGTCTTTTTAATTTAGATGTATTGTTATTAATCAGGTTATTAATCTGATTCTGATTTATAGCTGGCAGCTTGAAGCTGTGGAGGACACAGACCACTGATTATTTTTATTGATTTTCTCTTTAAGGCAGATGATATTTAAGTATTGAGTCTGGGTTAGGTGAGCGTCTTGAGCTTATTTTGTCTGGTTAAGGCTTTGTTCTGGAGGAGTGGATACATTTTAAACTGTGCTTTTATTAAAAAACTCTGATGCCAGAATTAAAGTATACTTTACTGTTCACGCCTGAGAGACTTAAACCCCAAAGTCTTGCCATATTAAAGCCTTCAGGTTTACCTACCACAGACAAAAACAGATCTATGAATAAAAACCCATTTGATGAATGACTTATACTTAATTGTTTTTTACAATTACAAGAAGGACTTCAGAAACTTGTCTCCATGGTGAAACCACCTGTGTCTGATCCTACACATTGTTGGTTTAGCAGACTGATTAAAACTTTCTACTAAGCTCGAGTGGTTTATTGTCATTGTAATGTATTTTTTTCTAGCAATTGAGAAACTGAAAAATGCCCCTAAGCCTTATATTTTCTTAGAGAAACACAAAAGAAAAGGTGTGTTTGGCATTAGTGTAACTCTGGTTCTTCAGTGTCAGTGTTTTTTTTTTTTTTTTTGCTTGCAGAGGACCACCAAAAAATTATAAGAGTAAAGGTCAAACTAACTAAGATCTTGAGGAATTTATCAGCTTCTGTGACCAACGCCACAAACAAGGCTGTCGTAGACATCCGCTCCTACTTGGTCGAACCTAGAAACAGTTATCAGCCTAAGTCTGAACTGCATGTTGTTACATTAACAGAAAGGCACTTAAGTTAGGATATACTTTAAGTTGTGTTAACTAATTTGAAGAAGGCTTTATCCAAGTTCTAGCGCCAACATTAGTCTAAAAAAAATCACAGATAGAAATGTTTTTATGCCAAATTAAACTTTCCTAGAATAAAGATGTTTGTCTCTGTGTGTGACCCTGTGATGGACTGGCGACCTGTCGAGGGTATACGCTGCCTTTGCCCTAAATCAGCTGGGATATGCTCCATCCCTAGTTTATTGAACACCTTCAACAACAGACAGCAGCAGAATTCATATCAATATCTCCAAAGTGAGAGAGCTGCGTGCGGTTTCCCACATGGTCGAACAACGGGAACATTCAGTGTTTAGGAAATCATACGTCAACTAGGCTATTCATTTGTTGGATAATTTGATAAGCTTGCAGTTAGTTTAGATTTAGTCTTGTTTATGTGTGCATTATTGTGTTGTAAATCACTTAATGTACTATACAGTCTCACATATTGCTGTTTATCTCACAGCCGTAGAGATGTCTGAATGATGTAAACGTAACATAAAAGCTATGTACGACTAATGCTGTGTCCGAATCCTGTCATGGAAGTCAGTTTAGAGACCTATAGCAGCAAGGGTGAAATGATTACTTGTTCTAGTACAGATAACATAATGCTCTTTAAGGTTGTGGGTTTTTTTTGTTTATGTTTTGGTTAGAGGGCAGGATTAGTATCTGGATCAGAAACAAGGCTATAGAGACAAAGCTATTTCTATGTGTAGTTTAGTTCCACTTCTGGAGTATTTTGGACTTGGTGTCAGATTTTAAGCTTTGTAGGGCACCTGAATGCTGCAGATTGGCTCTGTTGGGATAAATAGCACTGGTGAGCTTCAGAGTTTGGCTCAAGCTCTTGTGGGCTAAACATTGTCAGCGAGACAGAAGAAGCAGCTCCACTTTTATTATGCTGTCAGCATTGTAGGTTGGACTCAGGTTGAGGTTAAAGGGGCAATTCTGGAAGTGAACTGCTCACTTTGGGGTTAATAGCATTTGGATCCAGAAAGTTTGGAGCCAGAGTAAACTCCTGATCTCTGCAGGGCTTTTGAAAGATACATTTATCCAAGTTTCTGGGGGTTACAGCGGTGGTCATCTTGGAGGGTCAGAGCGAGGGTTGTGGCCGAGGTTTGAAATGAGAAGGGGCTTCTGTGGGTCATCCTGGCTCCAGGTCCAGGGGGTAATGGTGGTGGTGGTCAGTTCCGGGGGCAGGAGAGGGGGACCGCTCAGGCCCTCAGGCTTCTGCAGTGTCCAGGGGCCAGACTGCGGCCAGGTCAGTGGGTGATGGATGAGACTGAGCCTGGTTATGGCAGGTGCCCACTAGCCCTGACCAGTGCAGCTTAATCAGCAGGGCAGTCGGACAACAGACCCCATTTAGCCTGCTAATGACTGGTCATTTAATCTGGACACACACATGCGCAGATACAGAGAACACACTTACACAGCGTAAAACAAGAAAACTAAATAAAATGAATTAAGACGGGCACGCAGAAATGAGAGCCGACACACGCACAATTGAAGATCTTGTGCTGAATGAACACAAACAAGGACATGGAAACACACACACGCACTAGCTGCTGCCTGCTGCTCTCCCATTCAGCCATTTATTGATTTCTCATTTATGAACTTTGGAACAATTGAGGCACCAGTTGTAGCAACAGATAATGTAATTAAGTCTTCACAGCTGAGTGCACTGACCCGCTACAGGCTGACACATCTGATCTGATCATCCGAACAGTTATATCAAACTCTGAATGCTCAAGGGGAGTATTTTGAACACATAGCGTGTTTTGTTTCTTATTTTGTATCTGTCTTTAAATATATATATACATATATATATTAATGTGTGTGTGTGTGTGTGTGTGTGTGTGTGTATGTGTGTGGGTGTGTGTGTGTGTGTGTGTGTGTGTATGTGTGTGGGTGTGTGTGTGTGTGTGTGTGTGTGTGTGTGTGTGTGTGTGTGTGTGTGTGTGTGTGTGTGTGTGTGTGTGCGTGTGTGTGTGTGTGTCTGTGTGTGCGTTAAGCTGCACAACTCCCCACAGTGACCTGCTTTCTGCCGACCGTTGTCTCACTTTATTCTGCTTCATTTGGCAAAAGAGTGTGTCATGTTTAACTGTGGGTGGCTGGGTTTGTAGTAAATATCCTGCAAATTTCATGTTTGCATCAAATTTTTAAAGAAACGCAAGGTGAATATTCTGAAACAAAAATTTGTTCCGACTACTTAGAAGTTTGTAGCATTTCCTAGGATTCAAAGCCGACCATTAAAGCACAAATAAGATCACTATATTTTTCTTACATGGCACATTTCCAACAACATTTAAGACAAATATGTGAGATTAAAATTTGGAAATGCTCTTTGATTGTATTTTTTTTCACACAGGTCATAACTCCAAGGGAAGACTTTTGCTTCCATTCAAGGATCCACCCTGAAATCAGAGAACTTCTTTCCCTCACCCCAGGAATGAGATGACAAAGAACTTCAGCCATCTCTGTGTGTCTTTTCAGGCTTTAGGAGATGCAGGGTGTTAACAATGCGTCAACAGTTTTCCTCCCTCCTTCCCCCAATGCTGTTGGGTATCTTGTGTGCTCAGGGTGATCACATTAGTGAAAGTAGAAAGTGTTAAGTGGACAGTTAATATCAGAGGTGTGAGCACAAATTAACATAACGTGTTACCTATAAAGTGTGAAGTTTGTGTATTGTGTGTCTGTTATCAGTTAAGGAACTTAACAAATGGATTCTCTCTGAGATGCGAGTACCACTAGGTAAATTTACATTTTCTTTCCAGCAACACTCATGTTTGCTAGAAGCTTTTCTCCTAAATAGACTCACTAGACTGTCACTGCAAATCCATTTAGCAACCAAATCTTTATCACAGTCAGGTTTCAGCGCAGTTCACACATTTTAATTCAATAACAGCCGAGGTGATGCTGGCAAATGAGTAGGATGACACCTTTCGTTTGGAATAGAGGAGGAGACATCAGTGGTACATCTAGAACTCACTGGCTCCTAATGCTCCTTATTCAGCTGCCAATGGGACTCAACTCTGGATCAGAAAAAATTATTTAACTAGGTCCTCACCATAACCCCGGTTGAAGCACTGATCCTGAACAGTAATGTCCCTGGTGTTGAGTCTGGGCAGTTACATTGTTTAAAAAAAGTGTATTTGAGCTGCATTTGAAGTACTGTTTCAAAGAAATCCCACTTATCTTTCTGCTTCGATCAAGTGAATTTACTTTTGTGGATTCTGTCAACTTGAAATTACACTGTGTCCCTTTAAACTTTGACTGGAAACAGAATGTGCAAAAATTAGGTTTGCTGGCCTTTATGCTGTCTGACGTCCAAGTTTCTTCACTTTTTTTCTGCAGCTCAACTGCTGTTTTCTTTGAGAAGGATTACTGAGTAAAAACAACATGACAAAATGATGCTTTGCATTTGGGTAAAGTGAATACTTCCATTGGACAAATGAGAAACTTCAAGTTGGCTTCCCTCAAAATTAAGTTGCAGCAATGCTAATTTGAGAAGAATCAAATGATTTAACTACATCTAACTTTAAGCAGTGTTTCCTTTATTCGGATGAACTTAATTCAATTGTGTGTTACCAATTCAAGGAATTCATTTAAGTTTGTCCCACAATTCCTTTTTTTCAGACTTGAACATTTCTTTCTCTCACTTACAGGCATTTCTTTGCGTATTTGTAAAATGTCAAAGAAAACTAAGTATTTTTCTGTGAATAATTTAACAGCCTGTTACATTTAAGTTTGTCTGCAAGTGCACTGGCATGAATGGAAACCTGTCTAAGAAACTGCCAGAAAAAATCCGAGACGAAAAGAAGAGCAGGAGGAAAGGGTGGAAAGAGGCAGCAGAAAGTAGAAAGAGAAGCTGAAAATAGAGAGATGTGGGGGATGAAAGGGGCCTGGAGAGAGAAGACGGGAAGAAAAAAAGTGTTCAAAAAGGAAGGAAGATAAAGGAAGGAAGAAAGAAAGACAGATGGATGTGTAACAGGAAGAAGGGAATAAGTGGAAGGAGAGAAAGAAGGGTGGAAAAGAGCTAGGAATGAAATTGAAAAAGCAGGTTGGAAACATCAAGGAAGAGATGAAAGACACAATGTGATAAGGGGGGAGAAAAGTGGGGGGAGGATGGAAGGAGGATAAAAAAAGAGGGGAGTAAGGGGGGGGAGGGAGGGGTTAAGTCAGGCTGCTTGTTGTGAGTGGAAAAGGAAACTGGAAAGACAAACACAAAGTAACACTTAGCTCCTTCTGGATCCTCACACTCAGAGAGGAGTCCTGATGTTATAGGAATATTGTAGAAGAATCCGTACGAACCCTGGTAGAGCAGAAAACACAGGAGGATCGCTGTTGGGATGCAGGAACAGGTGAGACCCGGCGGGAGGTCTGGGAGGGGGGAGGGAGAGGCGTGCGTAACGGCGCTATTTCTCTGTCACTTTATTATCACTTCTAGGACGCTTTTAATACGGTATTCTTTACCAGATAAGACTAGTAATTCTGAATTTATAGCAGCTTTCACTTATATGTTCAAACTGATGAATACATGCCGATTAAATGTCTTTAAATATGATCAAATCCGACTTTCCGTGAAGGTATTATGTTATGGCTGTAATGATGGAGATTTTGCGCAACCTCACGTCGTGCGTTTGGATGCTGTTATGTAATATTATTCCTGTGCTATCATTGGTATACGACCAGTCTGAATGCATTAGACATTTTTCTTGCCATAATTACATACCATATTATAGCTGCCATAGTTCTAAAGTTGAACTGGAATGAACAAAGTGGACTATTTTCCCTCATAACTGTGCGCCTAAAGGCTTGGACTTTTTTTCCATTACGTTTACAGGAGTGTCTTATGCTTTCTTTTCATACATTCAGGAAGTTTGATCTCAACGTTTTCATATTTCTTCTTCAAGAATTCTTCGTACAGATTCTGTTAGAGAGAGCCTTAATGGATGGATGCCTGATTAAAAGGATGAATAATTTAATGAATGAATTGTCACTAAGTGTACTTTTTACTGCTAAAAACATTCTTTATTTAGTAAAGTAAGCGTTTAAAATGTCCCATAGTGGAAAGAGGAAGCTGCACAATATTCAGACAAAACAATATCAAATGACTAACTTAATATCCATACTCTAATTTGATTATTTTACATTTCATTTTCTAGTACCTTTAAAATCTTCTCATTTAACCTGGAGCTTCTTTACATTTACATTTTTGAAAAAATATACAGGAATGATAGAAATATAGCTGGAAGTCTGAAATAAATGTCAGTTAATTTCTAACTTTTATTACTAAAAAAATTGCATCACAATTTGCACACATTGTAAGTGCGCATGGTGTGTCTTTCCTCAGCTGTACTGATAAATAGGTTCAAAACCAGATTGTTCCCCATGCAATCCCTGACAGTTTCTCAGAAAATGCAAATGCTGACTGGTAAATAACTAGCAATAAAGGTATAAGCACAGACATGTAAATGAATGTAAGAGTGTCTATATGCGTATTATAGTGACACAAATAAAGACAGAAGCTTTATAAGCTCAATATGAATTCAATTTTAAAGAAAAACAGACATTCTGGATTCACCTTTTGGATTATTAAGAATAATTTAGGAATGTAATAGTGATACAGTGGAAGATAAAAACACCACAAACAAGAATGAGGTCACTATTAATTCGATTTTGTCAACCGCAGACACACTGTGAGTCTTTATGTATAATAGTTGCACTAGAGTGGTTTGACTTCAGGCTTGTTATAATGGAAACTACCAGGACGGGGGGTAATGTGACATCAGGCATGTGTACGTGTGTGTGTGTGTGTGTGTGTGTGTGTGTGTGTGTGTGTGTGTGTTATCTCCATGCTGCTGTTTCATGCTGTGACTCACCGCACGTTTCCGCTGTTTACTGGAATATTGCTGGAACATGTTTATGTCCTCAAGTTTTTAATGGCTACCTGAGAGTGAGTGCGGGAAGCATCTGAGTCCCCGTTTTTTCCTTACTAAAGTGCTTTATAAAAGTTGATTTATTTTTGTTTCTTACAAAGAGTTGTTCAGTTTTTCTCAGGACTGACGCTCGCTGTTGGCCGAAAGTGACGTACACAGCAGTGAAACAGGCTCACATGACTGGACTGCGCAGTGCTCAGTCCGGAAAATGAACAAATAGCAATCAGAGGTTACTGTAAGTTCTGTGAACTTATCAAAGTCAGTGCACAACTTTTTTGTGTGTGTGTGTGTGTATGTCTTCGGTTATTTATTGTATTCAGATATATCAATATCATTCATTCCAGATGTTGGATTGTAAATGTGTTCGGATTGAAAAACTCTTCATCGGTTTCTTATCAGAGATATCTAACTAGAAGAAGAAAAAAGTCAAATAAATTTAAACCTTGCAATGTTTAGTGAGTTGCGTTTTACCATTACATAACAAACAAAGTCTAATAGAGTGCAGTTAAACTGTTCTAAAATGTATGGGTTGTTCAGATAGAATAAGATAATAAAGTAAAGCTCAATTCACTATACTGGAGAAGCTGAATGGTATGTTTGCAACATTTCAGAGGAAAACAGCTATCTTAGCTTCCTCTAAAGCTAAAAAAATGGCTGCTAGACTGTGTAGTTGCTGAATCTATTCACAAAATGCTAATCCAAGCTGTTTCTTGAAAAACAACAGCCACAAAAAGTGATTTCAAGACTAAAGGTATGAAGTGCGACTAGGCAGATGATCTCAGGAGATCTCCAACAGGAAACCAATACCTGGACCTAAACCTGCGCAACTCAGGGTCTGTCTGCTCCTCATCGAACCAGACCACCTGGCATCTGGTTTGGAATCATTCAAAAATAGTTCACCAGAATGTGTTTCTGAAAAAACTGAGGGTGAGAAATACGACATGCCACCGCTGAATCTGTCTTCATTTTAGATGAGCAATGATTAGCCTATTGGGAGTTTTTCAAGTTCAGATTTTCATAAATTTCCCAGTGAATGGAAAGCATGGAATTATGGATCCTGTGGGCACGTACCGTCAGATGTTGATAATGGTATTTTGTAGCTTTAAAAAGTGACAGGCTGACTGTTTCCTCATGGGTCCAGTCATCTCCTTAAATGAGAGTGGTGTCAGTCTTGTTTTCTTGTCTGATCATAAAGCAAATAAGCGTATGCCCTCAACTATTCCGTTAAATTGTGGTTATGACTTGATCAAGAGGCCTCAGCATCGTACGAAACCCCAAACTACAAGACACGCAAAGGTAGTACAGACTACAGCAGTAGAAATGACATTCATATATGACTAATTTGGAACAGCAGGTGCTATTTGAAGATTATTAAACTTTGTGTGGCTGAATCTAGTTATTGGAAGCGCCAGTTTACAAAAAAATGTAGGAAAATTTTCTAATTAGGTCTAATTCACAGAGTCACCCTATATCAATGTCATGTATGCTAACATTGCTGCACAGGAGGTACTTGAAATGGATTTTAGTATCAGACCTGATGGCAGTGTGTGGATGAGTGTGTTAAGTTGCGTCTTAATGAAGAGTGTGTTTGCTTGCGTGCCGAGGACACCATGATTAGCTAGAGACACTGAAGGGTGAGGGGGGGAGTTAATGTGGAGGGTGACTGTCTGGTTTGGGTATTGCTCAAGTTTACCCTTGGCATTTCTGCTACAGCCATCTGTTGAGAGTGTCAAGATGAACCCATCTGTGTTCTGTGTGTGTGTGTGTGTGTGTGTGTGTGTGTGTGTGCACAGCAGGGGTGGATTGGCAAGATTAGGGGAGTTGGCTACCACAAAACCCCCCTCCTCCCACCCCGATGCACCTCCACCCCTTCTTTTTGAGGTCCTCGACCTGACGCATGCCACGCTTTGTTGGCCATCCCGCACACACACACCACACACACACACACACACACGCACACGCACACACATGCACACACACGGCTGAAGGGATCATGGTTGCCTCTAACCTGCCTAATTCTCCCTAATGGCTTCTCTATTCAGGGATTAACTCCCTAAATCCACACACACACACACACACACACACACACACACACACACACACACACACACACACACACACACACACAGAGGGTCCAACATGCACTGCCCTCCAGTGTAACCGTCACGGTAACACACAGCCTCACACACACACAAAGGAAGTGGACAATAGCTGATCTCTTCACAGTGAATTGACGAGGCATCAAATGGCCTGTGGGCTGCAATTAAAATGTTTGGGACTCGGGATGACTGGAGGGGAGAAGGAGGAAGGGGGGAAGATGGGAAGGCAGGAGAAGAAAGAGGAGGAGGGAAAGGAGGAAAGTGTTTAACCCTCTGGAGAACTTTATCAGGGTGAATTCTCTCTCGATTGTGTTTCCTTCTATGGGGCTTTCTCTTTGGGCATCTGGGCAATCATGTTTGCTTGTTTTATTGGTCCAGTCAGTTTCCCAATCCAAGGAATGCCATGTTTTTTTTTCTCCAGAATTGAAAGATAGAACAGTTTCCCGACTGTAACAAGAAAACAAACAGCTCCCTGCTGAATCACTTAAAACGAAACTGCTGCAGTTGATTCATTAGAATGACAAAGCGGCTCCACATCTCCAAAAACCTTCACAAACATAATGGAAAATAGAAGAGTCGAGCTTGATTTGTTCCAAAGCTCCTGGTCAGCTTTGACCTGAGTTCACATGTTAAGCAGCGACACTGTTAACACATATATGTCACACTGAGAGACTGTTTTTGTGTTTTCACTGTTATCAAACCAGGTCGTCTCGCTGAGATCCGGATCGGTTATTCAAGAGAGACTGAAGAACAAAAACGTCCAGAGAAAAGGATTCATACAGGTCAGTGTCTTGTTACAACAGCATTCACTGCTTAAACAAGCTCAAACATTATGGAATATGAAGGGAATATATCTCTGAATTGGCAAGAAAGTCAAATTTTAAGGCATAAACACATGAATTACAGTCACTGCTACTATTTCTACCAGTTTAGAAGGCATGAAAAGATGGTTAAGTTGAATGGTTGGGCGTAAAAAAGGACGGAAACACTGGAAACGGGCCTTTATGTTCTGCATCTACTGTGTTATTGGGCTTTAGCTACTAAAACTGGAGGAAATCTTGTGTTAAATAATACATACCTAAATGTTAGCTTTGCAGCAGCTCTGTGGGGATAGGTGTTTCATTCTGATGGTCAAATTCAAGTTAGTGGTAATAGTTTGGTGTGGCAGAATTTGAGTTTTTCTTGATGAACTAAAACCACCAGACATCACTGCTGGACCTCCCTAATGCTCTTGTGGCTGAATGGGAGCAAATCATTCCCTGAAGAGTTAGAGGAATGTTTGCGTGTCCACATACTTTTGCTCATACACTGTAAGGAAGCTGCCAGATCTTGACTGCTGTAAATGTGCACACACAAACTGCCTCCCTCGGAAGGAATGTGAGGTGTTAATCCCACCTGTAGCCCCTTAAGCCCCTTCACCCATCTCCATCCTCTTTCTCTTTTTCACTCTCCTTTCTCCTCTTCATGTTTTCAAAAGCTCTCACAGATGGCAGATGTCAGGAGAACTCTCTGACTTTAACTCCCAAGCGTAGTAGAAAGTTTATGTAAGGATAAAAGTGTGTGTCCTCACACTCTTGCGTGCGTGTGTGTGTGTGTGTGTGTGTGTGTGTGTGTGTGTGTGTGTGTGTGTGTGTGTGTGTGTGTGTGTGTGTGTGTGTGTGTGTGTGTGTGTGATAGAGGCCCTGTGTTAAACTAACAGAGACCCAGGAGGTCTTCTGGCTCTCCTTTGTCCCTCCTTTCTGTCTCCTGCAGGCATGCAAGCAAGGCCACTGCATTAACAAAAAGACACATTTCAGTGTGACTTTAGAGCTGTTTGTGTGTGGGGTAAAAAAAAAAATAAATAAATAAAACTACCTTTACAGACACTCCACCCCACCTACTGCAGATACCCCGACAAAGAGTGAAGGAAACAGGCTTTGGTGTGGTGAATAGAAAACACAGTGATGATTTTTATGTGAATGTTTATCTTTAACCAAGGACCATAAATGTGGCTATTTTATGGTGATAGTTACATTTGTGGTGAAACATAATGCTACTGCAAAACATTCATAGACACATTTTCGTTTCAGGTCATATGTCTGTGCAAACTAAAGGAACACTTCACCTACTTTAAATAGTCATTCCATGCATGCATAAAAATGGTTGTAATAAAGTTTGTTGCTCCACATAAAACAGACTTTCTGTACTTTTCATTTGAATGATCAGTATAATGGGTGTGATATAAATGCACCCAAAAAGGGCAGTAGTGTCACATAGAATCTGTGCTAAGTTACACATTGATAAAAGTGATAGGAAAGTGTTTAAAACATAAGGTTGTAGATATGCATCCTTCTCCATTAATCTGATAGCCTCAAAATGAGCAATCTTTTCTGTAAAAGTCACAACAGTAATTTCACTAGGGAAGACCTAGTGTCATTTTCAATGTGGCACAAATCTGGACTACATGCTGTGTGATGTGATGTGATTTTTTCCTTATTTTAGCACAAATATTGGTCAAAAAATATCACAGAGACCAGAAAATGCACAGTTTGCAAGCAAAATCATGGAACACCTTTCCTATATTGCGAACTGAAGCGTGCATAAAAGTAAAATGTTACTGTGATAAAGACAGAACCGGTCAGATTAATGAGAAACCAGGTTTTGACAAAATGCTAACAGGAGCTGAAGTTTGTTAAATTGTTTGTTATATCCTCATGTTGAATCCTGAACTTCATCCCAGGTACTTTGACATTTTAATTTAATGTTTCTATAAAGTAGATTGTTACCACAGTGAACAGAATTTTCTGTGTTTAGGAAATCCTAAATAAAATGGACTATTAGTTATTTAGATGGTTTGATAAGCTTGCTGTTCGTTTGTGTGAACATGAATGTAAAAGTGACCTCATCACCTTAACAGACAGGTGAATTCAGTGATGTTACATATCCCATTTTTGAAGTGTATGCTGGTTTATAGCAAACTGGTTTTTTCTATCTTTCAGTCTTGACAGGGGGTAGTGGTGAGCGTTTGATGCTTAAGAGACAGCCTATGAAAACTACCATGACTTTGTTGGGATTTGCCACAATAGAAATGCTTCAGATTTTTTTTTTAATGAGAAGTTTTTAACAGAGTTTGAGGATTTCTTATTCTGAATACAAGCTTTTTGGGGTAACAACAAGAAAATCTTGACGAACATCTAAATGCTGTGCTAACATTTACGTGTCCTGTCACCTTACAACACACTCTAACCCACGACTGTTATATAACTACTAAAGATTTGTCACAACAGTTGGTTATTCATATTGACTCATTAAACTGAACTAACCCATCTGAAAACACTGTCATTGTCCAGCATCACGTCACCCAAAAAGTATTTGTGTGTGCAAAATCGTTGCACATGAATTTACCATAATTTGTTTATATATTTCATACGCAGTAAGTCAGTTAGTTACCAGAACCTTTTTTTTTTTAAAAGGAGACACATTTTTCCTGTTTAATATCAGTCTCTTTAGCGTCTCTCGCAGTGCTCTCTCTGTATGTCTCTGGTTGTTTTGCACAGGGAGGAATTGCTTAGTTGTAAAGCATCAACATGTCCGACAGCTGTGGGACAGATCTGCAGCTGTGTGTGTGTGTGTGTGTGTGTGTGTGTGTGTGTGTGTGTGTGTGTGTGTGTGTGTGTGTGTGTGTGTGTGTGTGTGTGTGTTTCGGGGTCGTCCGTTGGCAGGAAGCAGTAGGCAGCGAGTGATGTGGTCAGACCCTCTGTCACCAGAGAGAGAGAGAGAGAGAGAGAGGTCCGGTCTCTCTCTCTCTCTCTCTCTCTCTCTCTCCTCGTCTTCTTCCTGTTGCTTGTTTTCTTTTCCTGATCATCATTCTTCATTAGAGGAAGAAAAAATAACACACAAACAGATGACGGCTCATTTAGTCCTCTGAAGGCTCATACTGATGATTGTCAGACTGGTACTGATACGATGTACAAAGACTTGATTTCTCTCAGTTTTCTGCAGTTTTCACGTCAACAAAATGGGACATAAATTATTAATATGCAGCTTTTTTTGTCAGAATTTGTCTCAAATGACTGCTGCAGTCTGTGTTTTGGGGTTAAGAGTCAGAGGAGGACAGATAAAGTATGTGTATATTTATGTGTATGCATTTTTCATCTGTTTTTATTCTCCTCATTTCATGGTCAGCACAGAATGAATCTAATGCATCCCGTCTTTTATGTCAAACTTGATTACCAAACTTGCTTTTTTAATTAATTGATTGAATGTGCTCCACACATTAATCATGCTGTAAGTGCATAACTTTAATATTGTTTTTCAATTTTCTCGATTTTTCTGTCAAATATGATTTAATTCACTCATTTCCTTTTGTTCCAGTTTTACATTTAATTTTCAATTTTTAAACTTATTTTGATTCATTTCCTCTGTCTTTCTTGCATTACTATTTCTTTCTCTTTTGGAGTTCTAATTTTCTTTTCGATGTAGCTTCCATTCTCACGCTGACCTTTTCCAATCTCTTGTTATCTGGTAGGAAAAAAAAGCTCTCAAAGCACTCAAGAAAATGCCAAAAGAGGAACAGTGGCTTCTCCTGAAATTATTTATTTTATAAGAGAGGCTTCAAGAGGGGAAAAGGCAAAGAGAAAAGTGATGGGGAAAAAAGCAAAGCGAGAGGTCAGTGTGGAAAATCATTTTTGTAAATAAAATGTGGAAATCAAAGGGAAAGGAGAGAGAAGGGGGACGAGGAGGGAGGCGAGTGAGTAGGAGGTAAATTGAGGGAGTCAGGGGGACAATTAGATGGGAATTTCCAGTGTTAGTGAGAGAGTGAGCTTTTGTTATAACAGGGTGAGTGAGAGCGCTGACATTTTTTTTTGCATGCTACTGAACTGATAGCTGAGAATGAGATATATAAAGAGAGAGTAAAAAAAAGAAGACTAGGAAAGGAGGAGAACTAAGCTTTTACTGGCAGAAAGCCAGTTCCAGACACACAAGATGGTCTCAAGGTCCTGATTACTGTAGATGAAAATTCTGACTAAAGTCTGATGAGGTCAAGATATATTAAGAAATTCTTTGTAAAATTTCCAACATGGTTAAATGCATAGCATATGTAGCTCGACTAATTAAGAACACAATTCTGTGACAGAGCCAGTTTGAACTTGCAGAGGACATTTTTTTATATATATATATATATATATATATATATATATATATATATAGAGAGAGAGAGAGAGAGAGAGAGAGAGAGAGAGAGAGAGAGAGAGAGACATTTTCATCAAACACTTTCAGTATTGACCAAAGAAGGAAAACAGAAAAACAACCCTTGTACAAGACATTTATGTTTCCAGTGCCAGCTTCAAGGACATTATATCACTAAATAAAGGCTTTAAATAAAGCATATGTACATGTAGGAGTTCAAATAGCTTCATTCAGTGCTTATTTTACAATAGGTAGCAGAATTATCAATATAGTAGATGAAGAAACTGGACAATATTCTAACTCTAGTGCAATCAGACCTCCTTGAATGTGACTGAAGGGCAACTTCGCTTTGGTTAAATGTAACCGCAGTCTTTCCCTCAACTTTCTTAACTCTACCATATGTTAACTATCGGTAATTTTCCATAACCACAACGTGTTTTTGATAAAATCTGCTGCAGAATTGTGCAACATTCTGGTGTGGTGATCGGTCTTTACAGGAATAAGGAGGCAATAGTTTTTCCCACTCAAGATGGTCAGTGATTTAAGGTTCGGCTGCAAAAGAAGCTTTAAAATCCATTAATGAAGTAGCCAGAGAGAGAGAGAACAGGAAACTCTGTAACTGTCCTGATGTACTGGGGATTCTGCACACATTTTGTTTTATTTTTTCCTTAAATGAAACCTGATTGTGATTCAGTTTTGCTCTTTTTCTTTAACCCTCTGCTTTTCCTCTGTAAAAGCTTTAGCAACGTACGTGAATTTGCACGAGCCAATTATGCAACCTGGAATTTATATTTGGAGCTTTAATTCAGGCATTTTAAAGGAGCGATAGTAAAACAAAAAAATAAGAGAGATGCATAGAGGGTGAGAAGCCATATGAACGAGAGTAAGAGAGAAAGGGTGAGAGACATAGACAATAACAGAGAGAGTGTACTCCTAAGTTCCTTTACAAAGGCAATAAGAGCAGATCAGTCCTGCCCCCTAGAGGTGGTGTGTGTCCATGTGTGTGTGTCCGTGTGTGTGTGTTTGTGTGTGTTTTCCTGGGGAAGAGAGGGACATCCTGTGATAGTGACTCAATTCTTCCCCCCAACACACCATCATGCACGCACACACGCACACATATGTTGTTGTTGTTGACGCGTTTAAAGCTGCTAAAAGACATTTCCCAACACACACATATTGTCTCTTTCACACACACGCTACCGTCATGATTACTGTAAGAAATCTTTATTCTAACGCAGAAAAAAGTTGTCAGTGCTTTTGTGTGTGAGTGTGTGTGTGTGTGTGTGTGTCTGTGTGTGTGTAGCTCGTGGCCTCAGGTGAAAGCTGCTGCTTCCTCGCAAAGAGTGTGTGTGTGTAGGAGGAGGAGGGAGGCGGGGCCAGGGGAGGAGTAAGGGGCGTGGCTTACAAAGAGGGAGGGGGAGAGAGAGAGGACTAAGTAAGAGAGATGTTTGATTTTGTCAGACATTTGAACAGGACACCAAGTGGATCAGACACTCCAGAACATACACACACTTTGGTGGCGTGCACACACACACACACACACACACACAGACACAATCTGACCAGTGTGGAGTATCAGCAGTCGGAGCAGGAAGGACAGAAGGGGGAGAACTGCACCTGTCCTCACACACATATTCAGAGAGGATCCTACCGGTCGTCCCTATGTGTGGATGGGACCAAAGTTACACGGTAAGAAAGGAGCAGCTCCTCACACCTTCTGACTTTTTAAAATTTTAACCACAAACATAAATCTCAGGATGAGAAGAAAATCAACAGTTTTGTTTAAGATTTTTAAACAATCTGATTTGATCTTTTATGTTTCTTTCTGACTTTATATTTTTTAATTCATTATGGAGATTGCATTCAAACTTAAACTGTGAGAACCGACGGCAAATCAAAATCAAACTTCAAGACAATTTTGGAATCTTTTCTTACTTTGAAGGTTGATTTAAATCTGATTTTTTGACTTTTTCCAGATTTTTGACACTTTTTTAATTCATGTCTTGACAAGATTTTTCTTCAAGTGCTGCTGCTGGAGAGTTTGTCACTTGTATTGATTCTTTTTAACTGCCCCTTTAGGGTATTTTCTAATTCTCAGCATGTGTTTTAACGCTTTTTTTTTTTTGCCTACTTTACCACATTACTTTTTAGTTGGTTAACAGAAACAATTGAATAACTTGTACTTTCTCACTAAAGTTTCCCCACATCACTGGAGAGGAGTGCAATTTCTTCTTTCAATGTCTGCCGGATTTGTTTAACTTAAATTACTCTAACTTTTTAATTAGTGTATTTTGTAGGAGCTGTCTGACTGTGTGCAGACTTTTATATTTTCAGTTGCTCTAATTGCACAAGAGGTTGATTGTTTCTTGGTTCTGGGTTTCACTATTAGTTTTCGATGTTGCAGCTGTTATGCAAAGAGGATTCTGCTGGGAGCTGAAATATTGAGAACAATTTTTCCATATCTGATCACTTTTTAATGTGCTTCATTTAAATAGCAAATGGAGCAGAAACTGTTGTTCTCTCTGTGAAACGGTGCAGCCGCTGTCTGGGAGAACTTACTTCTCACTGGAAATATCAGCTTTACAAGTCAAATAGTGGATTTCGTGGTTTTGTGGGATTTGAATGTCATTTTTGATGATTTGCTTTGTTGTAGTATGATGAGCCTCACTGTTTAACTCAAGACACAGACTTGTTTTAAGCTTTGTAGTTGTAGCTTTTTGTTAATGATTCAGGTTTTGGGTACCGTTTTTGTCTTGTAAGTCAAGAACAAGAAAGTTAGTTTGTTTGATTTGCAAAAGCTCAGCAAGCATCACAGTTGCTGGCAATGATGTTTTTGATATTATTTGACTCCTGAAAGAGATTTTATTGTTAAAAAAATGCATTCTTTTAAATTACTTCTTGCACTGAGTAGAGTTGGTTGGGGTTTTATCTCTGTGTGTCATTTCATCATCTTTGCGCTGCTGTTTAGAGAAAAAGTCGTCAGCTGTGACTGGAGCCAGTTGGATGTGAAATAATTTTCTTTCTTGCGGCTTTAGAAGAATTTGCAGAGCCAAGTGTGGTCATTGAAGATGTGCTGCTTTCTTCTTGTCTGCGTGGGACAAGCAGCATGTTTGTCCCTGTGTGGATATCTGCCTGTGTGTGTGTGTGTGTGTGTGTGTGTGTGTGTGTGTGTGTGTGTGTGTGTGGGATTGTCTTGGGTGGGATCGTGTTTGAAGTTTTGTTTGCGCTGCCGTGGCCCCCCAAATGGAAAAGTTTTGACGCTCCCTTCCTCATCACTCCCACCTACTCCCCCCATCCATTACCAACACACACACACACACACACACACAAGCACACACACACACACACACACACACACGCTGGGAGTTGGGATGATTTGCCGGTTCCGCTGCAGTGCCACTCTGCTTCCAATTTTAGCTTCATTGAGACACAGACAGCATTTCCTTCCTCTGTCTTCAACCCCAGGGAGAGACGGGGAGGAGGTGGGGAGTATAAAGAGGGAAGAAACACGGGAAATATCACATTTTTGTGGAAAATTTCCCTTGAACATGGTGGCTGTCTGATTTGCACGGCCTCAGAATAAAAATTAGTCAAATACAAAATACAGGACGAAAAGTCTAAATAGGAAATACGGAAACTTTGTTTGCTTCAGTGAGGAAAACGGATGAAAAAAAGGTCAAGATGAGAAATTTGTCCTAAAAAAATTGCTAAAATACACTTTCTGCATTAAAACAAGAAGTTAATTTACGAAACAACATAATCACAAGTGGATTTGGTTGAAAATATGCAGCTGCTAAAGTAAATATTCTTGCATTTAAATGATTGATTGTCGGAATAAGTTCCAGTTTCATCCAATAAAAACACAAATTCTTCTTATAATTAAGGCTTTGCATAATCATTTTGTTTTATCACTCTATGCGAGACACATGTTGACCTCCACTATCAGTTCCTCTTCTTTCTCGTGTTTGATCACAGGCTCCTATCTCAGCCTGACTCATTTTAATTTTCACCTTGTGGTTTTCTAATGATTTAAAGAGAAGAAAGACAAATGAGAAATCCGTCAATTCCATTAATGTTTAAGCCAAAAACCACAAACAGATTATCACCTCTGTTACGAGAGAGAAGAAGGGTTGTTTGAGGTGTTTGATATGATTTTGACCAAATCAAACTGATGAAAAACATTAACAGGAAACAGGATTACAGTGTGTTTGACGTTTCAGACTGTTCTCATTATCATGTTTGAGATTTCTACTGGATGTGAATGAATGAGGAAGGGAATGAATGAATGCAGGTTTTATCTCCTAATTGTTTCTCAAATTAGTTAACATTTAGTCTAAATAGTTGACAAGCAGTTTCCTGTCTTTTCCTTAGTGTGCATGTACGTGTGTGTGTGTGTGTGTGTGTGTGTGTCTGTATGTATATGTGTGTGTGAGACAGTAGTGTTAGTCTGACCCCCCTTCATTACTGAGTCACCACACATAATAATCACAGCTCTTCCTCTCCCGCTTTTGTCTTTCCTCATCCCTTCATTGCTCCATTTTTATCTTCTTTTGTCCGATTTCTTTCTTCTTTTTCTTTGCTATCTTTCTCCTCCCACTCTGTCTTTCCACCACTCTATCTGTGCTTTTTTTTCCATCTCTCTCTTTATCTTTTCTCTGTTTGACTTCCATGGTTCTTCTTGCCTTCTTTCTGACTTGGGTATTTTCTTATAAGTCTATCTTTTCTTCTCTTTCTTTCCTCACTCTTGTTTCCTACCTCTTTCCTCCAGTTCCTCTTTATTTCTTGGTTACTTTCTTTCTGTAAAAATCTTTCCTTGTGAATTTCAGCAGTGATGTTGCTGCATTTTTTCTTAGCTTTCACTGATGGAAAAGTACAGGTAAAGGAGATCAGAAATGCAAGAAAACTCATATTTCTCCCTCTTTCTCTCTATTTCCTGTCTTTGTGTCCCAACCAGGCGACCTCTCATAGCTCGGCCATGTTGACCAGTGAGGGGGCGCACACCATGGAGCAGGACGACACGCACCACAGAGCCAAGATAGCCTCCACCGCCACCAGCACGGGTTCGGATGGAGCCGAGACCATGACAGACACTGACGTGGACATGGAGATGGATATGGAAGAGGCAGACATGACACAATGGACGGAGACGGAGTTCGAGGAGAAGTGCACGTACATCGTCAAAGACACGGCGTGGGAGGCGGGGCCAGACGGTGATGCCATGATGACGACCAGAGCTGAAGCGTCTCTGCCGCGAAACCTGGCCTTCAAACACCTGGCTGGCAGCAAGGAGGTCAGACGCACACACAGACACACACTTGGCAGACAGTCTAACTTTCTCCTCAATTTTTCGTACACATTCAGGCAGAGAAAGCCATCTGTAAGTGCACACAAACGTGACTCAGACGTAGGTCATGTAATGAAGAGGGGCTCATGTCTCGCTGTAAAGCTTCACACACATATATGGAGGAATTTGTGTGGGCGTGGGAAACGCCAGAAGCAGAATTTAAACACATGCACAGTGCAGTTTAACCAACTTTTATCCATCTAGGAAAAGCCATTCATCATCTGAGGAAACGATGATGGCTCAGTCCCAAGTGCTGTGTGTCATATTCCATACGACTCCTCATTAAAGTGCCTGAAATACCCAACACAGCAGGCAGGGGGCGCAGT